>NC_041215.1:124562274-124563305 GCF_002837175.3 Physeter macrocephalus | reverse complement strand
AAAACTATGTTGAATAATAGTGGTGAGAGTGGGCAACCTTGTCTTGTTCCTGATCTTAGTGGAAATGGTTTCAGTTTTTCACCATTGAGAATGATGTTGGCTGTGGGTTTGTCATATATGACCTTTACTATGTTGAGGTAAGTTCCATCTATGCCTATTTTATGGAGGGTTTTTATTATAAATGGGTGTTGAAATTTGTCAAAAGCTTTTTCTGCATCTATTAAGATGATCATACGGTTTTTGTCCTTCAATTCATTAATATGATTTATCACATTGATTGATTTGCATATATTGAAGAATCCTTGCATTCCTTGGATAAACCCCACTTCATCATGGTGTATGATCCTTTTAATGGACTGTTGGATTCTGTTTGCTAGTATTTTGTTGAGGATATTTGCATCTATGTTCATCAGTGATATTGGTCTGTAGTTTTCTTTTTTTGTGACATCTTTGTCTCATTTTTGTATCAGGGTGATGGTGGCCTTGTAGAATGAGTTTTGGAGTGTTCCTCCGTCAGCTGTATTTTGGAAGAGTTTGAGAAGTATAGGTGTTAGCTCTTCTCTAAATGTTTGATAGAATTCTCCTTTGAAGCCATCCTGTCCTGCATTTTTGTTTGTTGGAAGATTTTTAATCACAGTTTCAATTTCAGTGCTTGTGATTGGTCTGTTTATGTTTTCTATTTCTTCCTGGTTCAGTATTGGAAGGTTGTCTTCATCATGGTGTATGATCCTTTGAATGGACTGTTGGATTCTGTTTGCTAGTATTTTGTTGAGGATATTTGCATCTATGCCAGCTTTTGTTTTCCTGATTTTTGCTATCATTTCCTTCATTTCTTTTTCATTTATTTCTGATCCTATCTTTATGATTTCTTTCCTTCTTCCAACTTTGGGGTTTTTTGTTCTTCTTTCTCTAATTGCTTTAGGTGTAAAGTTAGGTTGTTTATTTGAGATGTTTCTTGTTTCTTGAGGTAGGATTTTATTGCTATACACTTCCCTCTTAGAACTGCTTTTGCTGCATCCCATAGGTTTTGG
>NC_041215.1:124553137-124561862 GCF_002837175.3 Physeter macrocephalus | reverse complement strand
TTTGCCTTATGTGTTGAGGTGCTCCTATGTTGGGTGCATAAATGTTTACAATTGTTATATCTTTTTCTCAGATTGATCCCTTGATCATTATGTAGTGCCCTTCTTGGTCTCTTGTAACAGTCTTTATTTTAAAGTCTATTTTGTCTGATATGAGAATTGCTACTACAGCTTTCCTTTGACTTCCATTTGCATGGAATATCTTTTTCCATCCCATCACTTTCAGTCTGTATGTGTCCCTAGGTCTGAAGTGGGCCTCTTGTAGACAGCATACATACAGGTCTTTTTTTTGTATCCATTCAGCCAGTCTATGTCTTTGGTTGGAGCATTTAATCCATTCACACTTAAGGTAATTATCGATATGTATGTTCCTATTACCATTTTCTGAATTGTTTGGGTTTGTTATTGTAATTCTTTTGCTTCTCTTGTGTTTCCTGACTAGAGAAGGTCCTTTAGCATTTGTTGTAAAGCTGGTTTGGTGGTGCTGAATTCTCTTAGCTTTTGCTTGTCTGTAAAGCTTTTAATTTCTTTGTCGAATCCGAATGAGATCCTTGCTGGGTAGAGTAATCTTGGTTTTAGTTTTTTCCCTTTCATCACTTTAAATATGTCCTGCCACTCCCTTCTGTTTTGCAGAATTTCTGCTGAAAGATTAGCTGTTAACTTTATGGGGATTCCTTTGTATGTTATTTCTTGTTTTTCCCTTGCTGCTTTTAATATTTTTTCTTCATATTTAATTTTTGATAGTTTGATTAATATGGGTCTTGGCGTGTTTCTCCTTGGATTTATCCTCTATGGGACTTTCTGTGCTTCATGGACTTGATTGACTATTTCCTTACCCATATTACCTAAGTTTTCAACTATAATCTCTTCAAATATCTTCTCAGTCCGTTTTTTTTTCTCTCTTCTTCTTCTGGGACCCCTATGATTCAAATGTTGGTGCATTATTTTTGTCCCAGAGGTTTCTGAGATTGTCCTCTATTCTTTTCATTCTTTTCTTTATTGTGCTCTGTGGTAGTTATTTTTACTATTTTATCTTCCAGGTCACTTATCCATTCTTCTGCCTCAGTGATTCTGCTATTGATTCCTTCTCGAGAATTTTTATTTTCATTTATTGTGTTGTTCATCTCTATTTGTTTGTTCTTTAGTTCTTCTAGGTCTTTGTTAAACGTTTCTTGTATTTTCTCCATTCTATTTCCAAGATTTTGGATCATCTTTAATATCATTACTCTGAATTCTTTTTCAGGTGGACTGCCTATTTCCTCTTCATTTGTTTCATCTGGTGGGTTTTTACTTTGCTTCTTCATTTACTATGTATTTGTCTGTCTTCTCATTTTGCTTAACTTACTATGTTTGGGGGTCTGCTTTTTGCAGGCTGCAGGTTTGTAGTTCCCAAAGTTTTTGGTGTCTGCTCCCAGTCAGTAAGGTTTGTTCAGTGCGTTGTGTAGGCTTCTGGTGGAGGGGAATGGTGCCTGTGTTCTGGTGGATGAGGCTGGATCTTGTCTTTCTGGTGTGCAGGATCATTTCCAGTGGTGTGTTTTGGGGTGTCTGTGACCTTATTATTATTTTAGGCAGCCTCTCTGCTAATGGGTAGGCTTGTGTTCCTGTCTTGGTAGTTCTTTGGCATAGGGTGTCCAGCACTGTAGCTTGCTAGTTGTTGAGTGGAGCTGGGTCTTTATTGTTTGTAGAGTTTTTGATGATGGCCATTCTGACTGGTGTGTGTCTTCAGTCTTAAAACTTCTAAGCCTGTGCCATTTTAACATTTTAGGTTTCTTTGTGTGAGGGGTTAAAAATCATTAAAATGAAGTGTCCACAGCTTCTCCACTCTCTGTACTCTTCTTGAATTCTTCTTGCTCCTCCCATTCTCTTAGGCGAGTAAGGAAATAACCAGTGAATGTACTCTGTCCTCTGAGAGAGGACAGAGAATTGTGAGGAGGAAAGAAGGACTCAAGGGACCTCAAGGTGAAGCAAGATGACTTGGGTAAGATAGTTCTGTTTTTGAGATGGGGGGCAGTAGAATGAAAGATCTCCGAGATTAGACAGGGTTGAAGTAGAGGTGGAGACTGAGGTACAAGGGTTTATATATTAGGCTTTGTAGACTAATTCTTGGACAATATTAAATGCTTGAAAAGGAATAAAAATTGAGACTTCTAATGCATCATGCTTCTTCGAATGTGGTTCTTCTGTGGAAAGGATTATGGAAGAAAGTCCTTTATCAGTTAGAAATGCTAACTGATAAGTCCACAACTGAAATCATTTGTGGACTTCTTAATGATATCAACAAGCCAGCGTCGTTCCATTGTTTTACTTCTTCAGCCATAGTGTGTTGGTCTTTTGTCTTTTCTCTTGCTCCTCCATGGTCACAAGATGGCATCACATCCAGTTTCAAAGGTGCAGAAAGAACAGGGAAGAGGTGAAGCCAGGAGTATGTAGCTTGCACAAGTCCTTCTTATAAAGAAGCAAAAGTTTCCCAGTCACACTAGCAGGTCTCCCCTTGTGAGTTATTTGCCAAACTGGGTCACAGTGACATCATATTTCTAGTAGCTGAGAGAGATCCTACAAAAGTGAATATTCAGCTTTTCTGGCATCTATATTGGAAGGCAAGTGGGAGAACCAGGCTAGAATTGGCTGCTGGGTCAGCCAGCCAATAGTGTGTATCATGGCATATCATAGGTCTTGCCTTTGAGTGACAAAAATTGACCAAAAACAAGCCCCAGCAAAAGAAATTGGGAAACTACTGTTTTAGAACAGTCATTTTTGAGTTTTCCGAATCATTTAAAACTTGTTGAAAGCAGATTTCTGGGCCTCAGTCCCACGGATTATGATTCAGTAGGTTTGGGATAAGACCTGGAAATTTACCTTTTTAATAATCTTCCAAGATGACTCTGATGCAGGAAGTCTGTGGATCACACATTCAGAAACAATGGTTTTGAGAGACAGGCTAAAGTTAATTCAGCGGTTCTTAAACTGGCTGAATGTTAGAATCACTGGGAAACTCTTCAAAAATATCAAAGCGGGCTTCCCTGGTGGCGCAGTGGTTGAGAATCCGCCTGCCGATGCAGGGGACACGGGTTCGTGCCCCGGACCGGGAAGATCCCACATGCCGCGGAGCGGCTGGGCCCGTGAGCCATGGCCGCTGAGCCTGTGCGTCTGGAGCCTGTGCTCCGCAACGGGAGAGGCCACAACAGTGAGAGGCCCGTGTACCACACACACACACAAAATATCAAAGCAATGCTTGTGCATGGATCCTTTTCACAACTAATTAAATCAGAAAATTTGGGGTTGAGAGATCAGAATCATTTACATCTCCCAAGGTGATTCTAATATGCTGTCAGGGATGAGAATCACTGACTTATATTTAAGATTCTCCTGATTAACAAGCTTCTTGTACAAAGAGTGAAGCCAGGGACAGATGGGGTAGCAGAAAGACATCCCGTCCTCTCCATGCTGGCTCTTGGAAATCTGTGAAAGGAATGGGTAGAGAGGAGAGAGTAAAACAGGCTGGGCAACCTTAGATAAGCTAAATAACAACAGATATGCAAGAAATAAAGAGTAAAAGGTGAGGAATCTCAAATAGATCAGTCTTTCTTGTCTTTACTAGCTTTAGGTGCAGGCATTTAAATGCTGCTTTAAAGGTATTACATCATTTGCATGAGCATAAACTTATTAATATTTATGTAGATGCTGTGATTAAATGTGTATTTTTTTCAGGGAAAGGAAATAACATTAGAAGTAGTAGTCTCTGGAATCCTCTGCCATCCTTACGTATAAACCCCCTAGTTAGTTGTCTGAGATGCTACTAGTGTCAACTAGAAAAAGCCACACAACACAGGCTCCTTGGAATCTGAAGAGGCTCTTGTCTTCAGCTGAAGGTTTAGCAGGTTAAATATGTCAAATTCTTTATAAGTCTAGTGGCATTCTGCTAGTAGAGCAAGAATTTAAACACGTGTATAATTACCTGTGTAAGACACTAGCCTGGTGTTCTGGACCAAGTGGCTTTATTTGTGAGAAATGTCTGTGCTGCTATGGTAAAGCTTCTAAAACATCAGCTAAGATGTTAAGGAATGTGGTTACTTCATGTATGTCACCAGCTCAGCTCTGTGGTGATGTATGTTCCCAGGGAATGAACACCCTCTGGGGTGTGGCTTCTTGGTAGAAAAACAGGAATGAAAAAGTGACTACACAAGAATGAAGAGGAGATTAAAATTCTATACTGCAAACACGGATGAGGTATTATTCATGAAGAGAATATGAAGATCAACAAGACATCAGGGCTTCCCTGGCGGTGCAGTGGTTGAGAGTCCGCCTGCCGATGCAGGGGACGCGGGTTCATGCCCCGGTCCGGGAGAATCCCACATGCCGCGGAGCGGCTGGGCCCGTGTGTGCTCCGCAACGGGAGAGGCCGCAGCAGTGAGAGGCCCGCGTACCGAAAAAAAAAAAACAAGACATCAATCTTACCTTCAGGAGAAAAACATACATGGTGAACAACTAGGAAACATAGAAGTGTATGATGTACCATAAGACATTTGAAAGTTATTCAATGTGAATCAACCTTGTAAATTCAGAGGAGAGGAACTTACATCTTGCCTTGGAATTTGGGGATTTTTTTTTTTTGAGGGGGGAGCATTTTTAAATGAAGTGGTAGTTTTTGATGTAAGAATTGAGCCATTGTGTTATGGGTTGAATTGTATTCCCCCAAATTCCTATGTTAAAGCCCTTAGCCTTGGTACCTCAAAACGTAAACTTATTTGGAAATAGGGTGGTTGCAGATGTGATTAGTTAAGCGGAAGTCAAACTAGAGTGGGGTGGGTCTCGAAACCACTTTGATTGGTGTCCTGATAAAAAGGGGAGATTGGGACACTGACACACCCGGAGAATGTAATGGGAACATGAAGGCAGGGGTCAGGATGATTCGTCTACAAGGCAAGGCGTGCCAGAAATGACCAGAACACCACCAGAAGCTGGGGAGAGGCATGGACCAGATTCTCCCTCACAGTCATCGGGAGGAACAAACCCTGCTAACACTTTGATCTTAGACTTCTAGCTTCCAGAATCGTGAGACAATAAATTTCTGGTCTTTTAGCCACCCAGTTTGTGACACTTTGTTACAGCAGTCCTAGCACACTAATACACATGGATATTGTTTTGACAGACAATGGTTAGGAAAAAGGTATAATTGGTAGAGGGAACAGCATGGACAAAGACATGGAGGGAAAGGCATGTTCTGGTAACAGAGGTACAAGGTCCTGTGACCTAGGGTCAGTGTATGTGCTTGGGGGGAAGATAAAGTGTAGCTGAAGGGTATGTTTGGGGAAGATTGTGAAGACCTGTGGTTCCTTGTTTAGGGTCATGGACATTTTCCTTTGGGTACTGAGTTGTTGAGTGTTTCAAATGGGTAGGGTAAGATGTCTAGAGCTATTTAAATTGTTTTTAATCTACATGGAACATTTTTGGAGGAAAATATCATTCATGAGGAAATGCTCATTCAACGCAGTGTGAAGAAACTGACCAACTCACTTTAGCCTGTAAATGATGTAGCCTTATTTCTGTCCAGTTCTGCTGAATTCTATCTAATACTCGCACACTGCTGTCTTACATCTCACCTTTAGTAAATGTCACTGCTCTGCTTGGCAGGAGATATTTCCTAACTGACCCACTGTCCCTTGATTGTACCAGAAATTAATTACACAGACATTTCAGAATCCTGTCTCCCTGAATATAGTTAGCAGATGTACAGAAGAATTGACCATTATAGGAGTTTAAAAAAAGAGGAATTGTTTGATGAACTGAAAGCAGCACTTTTGTTTGCGGTACACCTCATTTTTCCTCAGTTCCCCAGTCTAGAAAACCAGGGTAATGATACAGTAGAATCCATCTCATGTGTAATTGTGAAGGTTAAGTGAGATGATGCATGTAATGTGCTTAGAGAGTGCTCAAGAAATGTTAGGTATATTACTGGTAGGACTGGAGGAGCTGGGTTTCAAATCCCTGTTTTTTGACTCCAAATTCTGTGTTCTTTCAACCCCTCTGCTCTGTTTTCCTAACTGGTATTCATCTGTAACAATAATAGGCTTTATGCTACACTCCTGGTGGTTTCTTTCTTCTTTTTTTTTTAACATCTTTATTGGAGTATAACTGTTTTACAATGGTGTGTTAGTTTCTGCTTTACAACAAAGTGAATCAGTTATACATATACATATGTTCCCATATCTCTTCCCTCTTGAGTCACCCCTGGTGGTTTCTTATCATTACTTTTCTCTCCTGACACACGTCAGGCTGTGTCTTCCCATGCAAACTCCTCATCCGTGACAGATGTTGACAAGACTCAAGGGGTCTTCCCCACCTCAGGGAGGAACGGTTGAGAGCTGCCAGGGTGGTAAACAAGTGGGGAGTGGGCTGCTGGTGTCTCACGCAGTAGAAGCATTGATGGATCTGGGCAAATAGAATGCTTTCTAAAGAGTCTGGGATCCCTGGGTAGAGGCAAAATCTCCACTGAGAGAGGCTTGCTTCTATGGTGTCTCAAGATCTCATCCTCATGAGAGTGAGAAACGAATTGCAGCTGGAAAATAAAAACAACAGGGCGTCTGGTTAAATGTGAAACTTAACATCTGGCAAGAGGTGTATTCCTGCCAGGGGCTCTTCATGTTTGCCTCTGCAAGTGATATTTATAAGTAGAAGATCAGTGTGTAACTTTCTTTCAGATGGTTCATTGCTTAAAGAGTTTTATATCCAGAGTGACCAAAGTTCATAAAGAAAGCTGTACCTACCTAGTAGTTCCTTTGTTTAAAAGCAAAACACTCTACCATCAATTGACTTTTGTATCAATCAGGAGGGGCTAGTTATATGCAGTGGGTAACAAACATTCCAAAAATATTAGTGGCTATGACAACATAATTTTATTTCTCACTCTTACTTGACAAAAACCCACCAGATTTGTAGCTCTTCTCCTCCTTAGTAACAGCTACTTTTTTTTTTAGTATCCACAATGTGACAATCATGAGACTAGCACTTTGCATAGAATACCTTCTTGAATCTCATATAATTCTATGAGGTTGGCATTATTATCTCCTTTTTGCAGATATGAAATTGAGATGCAATTTCAGTGAGTAAGCAGTAGACTGAGTTTTGGATCCAGATCCTTCTAATGCTAAACCGGTTATGCTACTCTTTTAAACATAATCTTCAGTTTCAATTTTTAAATGTAATTCACTAATGTTATCTCTCCAGTATTCCTAGCAGAAAGGTTCAAATGTCATTATTCTGATATATAGATTGGCAAATCAGGACATGAGAGATTATGTACTTTATCTATGCTGGCCAATATATTTAGTGACAAAGTTGAAAATAGAATCTTGAGCAGTGTTCTCACATCAGAATTACCTTGTGTAGTTTGTGGAAATGCAGATTTCAAAGCTGTCCCTGGTGGTCCTGGGTGATTCCCATTCTGGAGAAAAAGAAGGGCACAGTGGAAATCACTGACCTAGGTCTTCAGTTCTCCCAGTACTATTGGCACTAGGGCATGTTGTTACTGAAAGTTGAGAAGCTCTTGGGCAGGACACGATTACAATCTGCAACTTTGCTAATGCTTTTGCCCAGAAAGATTGCCTGAACTTGAAGGTTGAATTTGAGAGCATAATGGAATTGCTGATTAAACTCCAACTGTAGCATTAGTCATGTAGGAATAAACTGTCACTGTTTATAGTATATTCAAATCTAGATTTCTGAGAAGACAATTAGCCTAATTAGTTCGTAATGAAGAGCGTTAACCCTTATATATCATTATGGAGTCCACAGTCCAGTTTACTTCTGTCCCTCAATTTTATGTCATTTGAAATTGAGATAGAAGTGGTGTGTGTATAACTCAAAACAACTCAGTTAGGTAGGACAAGTGACTGAAAAAAATGTTGAACTGGTGATTCAAAGAAAAAATATCTCATGGATTATTTAAATCTTTCCTATTTCAAATATGACTGTTTCATCACTGTGGCAAGATTGCTTAAAAGTAAAGATTACATACTTTGATATTTTCTGCTGAAAAGTCATTAAATAGTTACAGATTAGTTTACCAAAAGTTGATTTGTGACATTTTTACTTCCTAAGTCAGTGTTTCCAAATTGACTTTCCATTAATTTTTAAAAACTGGGGCACTTTAAAAATATGTAGATTCCCTGGTGGACTCAAGGAATCTGTATTTTAATCTATAATCTGGGTCATTAAAAAAATAGTTTATTGGAGTATAATTGTTTCACAATGCCATGTTAGTTTCTGTTGCACAACAAAGTGAATCAGCCATATGCATACACATGTCCTCATATCCCCTCCCTCTTGAGCCTCCCTCCCACCCTCCCTATCCCACCCCTCTAGGTCATCGCAAAGCACCGAGCCGATCTCCCTGTGCTATGCGGCTGCTTCCCACCAGCCAACTATTTTACATTCGGTAGTGTACACATGTCTATGCTACTCTCACTTCACCCCAGCTTTGCCCTCACACCCCATGTCATCAAGTCCATTCTCTTTGTCTACCTCTTTATTCCTGCTCTGCAACTAGGGTCATCAGTACCATTTTTTTCCTTTTTTTTTAAGATTCCATATATATATGCATTAGCACACGGTATTTGTTTTTCTCTTTCTGACTTACTTCACTCTGTATGACAGATTCTAGGTTCATCCACCTCACTACAAGTAACTCAATTTCGTTTCTTTTTATGGCTGAGTAATATTCCATTGTATA
>NC_041215.1:124550985-124552986 GCF_002837175.3 Physeter macrocephalus | reverse complement strand
TTTTAAGGAAACTTCATACTGTTCTCCATAGTGGCTGTATCAATTTACATTCCCACCAACAGTGCAAGAGGGTTCCCTTTTCTCCACACCCTATCCAGCATTTATTGTTTATAGATTTTTTGAGGGTAGCCATTCTGACTGGTGTGAGGTGATACCTCATTGTAGTTTGTGTGTGTGTGTGTGTGTGTGTGTGTGTGTGTGTGTGTGTGTGTGTGCCTATGTTTTCCTCTAAGAGTTTTATAGTGTCTGGTCTTACTTTTAGGTCTCTAATCCATTTTGAGTTTATTTTTGTGTATGCTGTTAGGGAGTGTCCTAATTTCATTCTTTTACATGGAGTTGTCTAGTTTTCCCAGCACCACTTATTGAAGAGGCTGTCTTTTCTCCATTGTATATTCTTGCCTCCTTTGTCATAAATCACGTGCCCATAGGTGCATGGGTTTATCTCTGGGCATTCTATCCTGTATCACTGATCTATATTTCTGTTTTTGTGCCAGTACCATAGTCTTGGTTACTGTAGCTTTGTGGTATACTTTGAAGTTGGGGAGCCTGATTCCTCCAACTTTGTTTTTCTTTCTCAAGATTGCTTTGGTCCTTTGGGGTCTTTTGTGTTTCCATATGAATTGTAAGATTTTCAGTTCTAATTCTGTGAAGAATGCCATTGGTAGTTTGATAGGGATTGAATTGAATTGTAGGTTGCTGTAGGTAGTATAGACATTTTCACAATATTGATTCTTCCAATCCAAGAACGTGGTATATTTCTCCATCTGTTTATGTCATCTTTGATTTCTTTCATCAGTGTTTTATAATTTTCTGAGTACTAGTTTTTCACCTCCTTAGGCAGGTTTATTCCTAGGTATTTTATTCTTTTTGTTGCAATGGTGAGTGGGAGTGTTTCCTTAATTTCTCTTTCTGATTTTTCATTGTTGGTGTGTAGGAAGGATAGGAATTTCTGTGCATTAATTTTGCATCCTGCAACCTTACAAAATGCACTGATTAGTTCTAGTAGTTTTCTGGTGGCATCTTTAGGATTCTGTATATATAGTATCATGTCATTGCCAAATAGTGACAGTTGTACTTCTTCTTTTGCAATTCGTATTCCTTTTATTTCTTTTTCTTCCCTGATTGCTGAGTCTAGGACTTCCAAAACTATGTTGAATAAGAGTGGTCAGAGTGGACATCCTTGCCTTTTCCTGATTCTAGTGTAAATGCTTTCAGTTTTTCACCATTGAGAATGATGTTTTCTGTGGGTTTGTCGTATATGGCCTTTATTATGTTGAGGTAGGTTCCCTCTCTGCCCACTTTCTGGAGAGTTTTTGTCGGTATCTTTGTCTCATTTTGGTATCAGGGTGATAGTGGCCTCATAGAATGAGTTTGGGAGTGTTCCTTCTTCCACAATCTTTTGGAAGCATTTGAGAAGAATGGGTGTTAGCTCTTCTCGAAATGTTTGATAGAATTCACCTGTGAAGCCATCTGGTCCTGGACTTTTGTTTGTTGGAAGATTTTTAATCACAGTTTCAATTTCATTACTTGTGATTGGTCTGTTCATATTTTCTATTTCTTCCTGTGTCAGTCTTGGAAGGTTATACCTTTCTAAGAATTTGTCCATTTCTTCCAGGTTGTCCATTTCAATGGCATAGAGTTGCTTGTAGTAGTCTCCTAAGATGGTTTGTATTCCTGCGGTGTTTGTTTTAACTTCTCCTTTTTCATTTCTAATTTTATTGATTTGAGTCCTCTCCCTCTTTTTCTTGATGAGTAGGGCTAATGGTTTATCAATTTTGTTTATCTTCTCAAAGTACTACCTTTTATTTTATTGATCTTTGCTATTGTTTTCTTTGTTTCTATTTCATTTATTTCTGCTCTGATCTTTATGATTTCTTTCCTTCTGCTAACTTTGGGTTTTGTTTGTTCTTCTTTCTCTAGTTCCCTTAGGTGTAAGGTTAGATTGTTTATTTGAGATTTTTCTTGTTTCTTGAGGTAGGCTTGTATAGCTATAAACTTCCC
>NC_041215.1:124531317-124550852 GCF_002837175.3 Physeter macrocephalus | reverse complement strand
ATATATTTATAATTGTTATATCTTCTTCTTGGATTGATCCCTTGATCATTATGTAGTGTCCTTCCTTGTCTCTTGTAACATTCTTTATTTTAAAGTCTATTTTATCTGATATGAGTATTGCTACTCCAGCTTTCTTTTGATTTCCATTTGCATGGAATATCTTTTTCCATTCCCTCACTTTCAGTCTGTATGTGTCCCTAGGTCTGAAGTGGGTGTCTTGTAGACAGCATATATATGGGTGTTGTTTTTGTATCTATTCAGCAACCCTGTGTCTTTTGGTTGGAGCATTTATTCCATTCACGTTTAAGGTAGTTATCAATATGTATGTTCCTATTACCAATTTCTGAATTGTTTTGAGTTTGCTTTGTAGGTCCTTTTCTTCTTTTGTGTTTCCCACTTAGAGAACTTCCTTTAGCCTTTGTTGTAGAGCTGGTTAGGTGGTGCTGAATTCTCTTAGCTTTTGCTTGTCTGTAAAGCTTTTGATTTCTCCATCGAATCTGAATGAGATCCTTGCCAGGTACAGTAATCTTGGTTGTGGTTTCTTCCCTTTCATCACTTTAAGTATATCATGCTACTACCTTCTGGCTTGTAGAGTTTCTGCTGAGAAATCAGCTGTTCACCTTATGGGAGTTCTCTTGCATGTTATTTGTCATTTTTCCCTTGCTGCTTTCAATAATTTTTCTTTGTCTTTAATTTTTGCCAGTTTGATTACTATGTGTCTTCTTCCAGGTCACTTATGCGTTCTTCTGCCTCAGCTATTCTGTTATTTATTCCTTCTAGTGTAGTTTTCATTTCAGTCATTGTATTGTTCATCTCTGTAGGTACTGGATCATCTTCACTATCATTATTCTGAATTCTTTTTCTGGAAGGTTGCCTATCTTCACTTCATTTAGTTGTTTTTCTGGGGTTTTATCTTGTTCCTTCATCTGGTACATAGACCTCTGCCTTTTCATCTTGTCTACCTTTCTGTGAATGTGGTTTTTGTTTCACAGGCTGCAGGATTGTAATTCTTCTTGTTTCTGTTTTCTGCCCTCTGGTGGATGAGTCTATCTAAGAGGCTTGTGCAAGTTTCCTGATTGAAGGGACTGGTGGTTGAGCTGACTGTTGCTCTAGTGGTCCAAGCTCAGTAAAAATTTAATCCGCTTGACTGCCGATGGGTGGGGCTGGTTTCCTTCCCTGTTGGTTGTTTGGCCTGAGGCAACCCAACACTGGAGCCTACCAGGGCTCTTTGGTGGGGCTAATGGTGGACTCTGGGAGGGCTCATGCCAAGGAGTATTTCCCAGAACTTCTGCTGCCAGTGTCCTTGTCCTCAGGGTGAGCAACATCCACCACCCGCCTCTGCAGGAGACCCTCCAACACTAGCAGGCAGGTCTGGTTCAGTCTCCCTGGGGTCACTGCTCCTTCCCCTGGGTCCTGATGCACACACTACTTTGTGTGTGCCCTCCAAGAGTGGAGTCTCTTTTTCCCCCAGTCCTGTCAAAGTCCTGCAATCAAATCCCACTAGCCTTCAAAGTCTGATTCTCTAAGAATTTCTCCTCCCGTTGCCGGACCCCCAGGTTGGGAACCTGACGTGGGGCTCAGAACCTTCACTCCAGTTGGTGGACTTCTGTGGTATAAGTGTTCTCCCGTCTGTGAGTCACCCACCCAGCAGATATGGGATTTGATTTTACTGTGATTGCGCCCCTCCTACCATCTCATGGTGGCTTCTCGTTTGTCTTTGGATGTGGGGTGTCTTTTTTGATGAGCTCCAGTGTCTTTTCCAGCATCTAGTTGTGATTCTGGTGTTCTCGCAAGAAGGAGTGAGAGCACGTCCTTCTACTCCGCCATCTTGGTTCCTAATCATACTCTCATTTCTTATATTAAATGTTGTGTTCTTAATAGAATTGCCACCATAATTCACAAACAGTTGTTGAACTCATACTATGTGAGAAGAAACATGATATGTATGCAATGAGAATGCAAACATTTCTAAGGCAAGTCTTGGCTTTTAATGAGCTCACAGCCAATTGGGGCAGATAACCACAGAATCAAATATTGAAATATAAGTCTACCAGGAGATTAGTAGAGGTGCTGTTGATACCATCTGGATCGAATACCTGGCTGAACCCCATTAAGGCCTCTATATAAAGTCTTAGGATTCTGGAGAACAGGTGCAGAGATCTACTTGTGTTGCAGCTGCCCAAGACAAGAGTCATATATAAGTTCCCTTGTTTATTAAAACTGCCACCTACTAGTCAGGAGCTGTCTGCCTCTTTCTTTGGTCTCTCCTTGCCCTGTGTGCTGGGGCCAGTTTTGAATTTCACCTGGGGAACTCTTGAGGGTGCAAACCAACAGTGTGCTGAGAGTATAATGTCTGAGCAGAGTCTTGAAGAAAGTGAAGTTTGCCAAGCAAAAGAAGGGACCAAGGACACACAGAGCAAAGGGAACTACATGTGCACAGAATTAGTTATTCCTGTGGGGTGTCTTGCCTAATACCGAGAAGCATTTTGTAAGCCAAAGAATTCTAGAGGTACATCTCTCAACATTACCTGTGTTTGTTTTTATCAGATTATTTCCTCCTCTTCATTAATTTTCCTTCCCTCCCCACCCCTTATGGTAGCAAATACTTTACACAAAAACTCTTTAAAATGTTTTTCCCCATGCATTTCATTTTTGCTGTGTGAATCTTTGCAGGTAAAATGTCTCCTGATGTCTTCTGTCCTTGCAAAAGGAAAGGGCTGGTGGTACTTTACATCTGCAGCCTCCAGGACTGACATCTTCTTCATCTCTCTTCTCATTGTCTCAGGCTCCCTCTCTTCTAATACTATTATGTTCTTATTCTGGTTGTTTGACCACCCTCAGTGCCTGCAATTTTGAGTATGTTGTCTGTGATCCCTGTGTCGCCTGAACTTTTTAGAGTCTGCCAATGCCATGCACTGAGCTTGGATGATTAAAAAAATGGTTTTTGCCTTTATGGGGAATTTTTTCTCCCATTTGGTAGAGTTGTGCTCATTCAATCAATATGCAAATTTATTCTGTTTGTCCTTCAAATCCCTGGCATTGCAGGCAAGTCTTCTTTTGTTAATTAGAGGTTAGATTGCATCTCTTCTTCAAAGTCACTCAACTTTCTGTTTTTAATAAATGTGATTCCATTCCCACAATAAATACAACCAAGAACTCTGAGTCAGTCTCAACCAGCTGTACAGTGACAGGGGTGAAGTGTTGCTGATGTTTTTCAAAGACCATAGAAAGATTAGCTGAATGTGTTTTCCAAGTTGTGCTCTTTTCTCCCATGAATCTCTGAATTATCTGCACTTACTTGAATGAGGGAGAAAGACTGTTCACTTCCCTTGAAGGCTTTTACATTCTTGGTCCTTTATTCAGTTACAACTATATCACATTTTTTTATAGCAAATGTACCTAAAGGTGAGGAAGTCTACACAGTTTTCTCAAGGTGTCACATCTTATGTAAAGTAAGCAAGTTATGACTTTGGGAAAGATACTTAACCCTCCTTGCATCTGTTTTCTCATCAGTAACATGGGGATAAAAATAGTACCTAACTCAGATGTTCATTCAGCTTAAAATGGCCATATCTATCTGAAAAATCCAGATTGTTCTCTGAGATTTGCTCACACTTTTCTGAAACTATTAGGAAATTTGTCTTGTAAGACCATCTTATTAAGCTATAGTGCTTTGCAAAGAGCTGTTAGAACATGTTGGATAATCCTGTGTTCAAACAAATGTGCCCCATATTCTTAACTAGCTCTCTTGGGAAAAAGGTTAATTAGATAAATGTTTGGAGTAATGTTGAGTCATGCTAATCTTCTAGAGAGTGACTGGAACTTTTAATCAATGCCAGAATGGATTTTGTTAAAATGGTTGGAAAAGAAGGTGTGCTTTTGCACTTGAGCAGAGGAGACACTCAACAGATGTATGCTGTGCTGAAGTGGAGACTTCATGGAGTCATTGGCTTCTCTGCCCATTGCAGAGACATTGCTGAATGAGAGTCTAGTCCAGGGCTGTGTACCTACTAACCACTCAGCAAGGGTTGATTATATGATGGATTTGTATTTGGTTATTTGTTTATTTTTTAATTTTTATTTTATATTGGAATATAGTTGATTAACAATATTGTGTTAGTTTCAGGTATACAGCAAAGTGATTCAGTTATACATATACATGTATCTATTCTTTTTCAAATTCTTTTCCCATTTAAGTTATTACAGAATACTGATGTATTTGGTTATTAAATCAGCATACATAGGGTTTCTGAGACAGCTCTCACCTTTATCATTCATATATAGCAAATTGTATACTCTTATGCATTTTGGCCCAAATGTTTTATTTTTCTCAATCTAAGTTTTCTGGTTTTATTGAGATATAATTGACATACAGCACTGTATAAGCTTAAGATGTACAATATAATGATTTGACTAACATTTGTTATGAACTGATGACCACAATATGTTTAGTGAACACCCATCATCTCATTTAGGTGCCAAAAAACAGAAAAAAAGTTTTTTTCCTTGTGATGAGAACTCTTAGGATTGAGCCTCTTAACAACTTTCAAATGTACCATCCAATGATGTTAACTATAGTTATCACATTGTACATTACGACCCTAGCAATTATTTATGCTATAATTGGAAGTTTGTACATTTTGACCACCTTCATTTAATTTCCCCACCCCACCCCTGCCTCCAGTAAGCACAAATCTGCTCTCTTTTTCTATGAGTTTGCTTATTTGTTTTTTAGAGTTCATGTGTAACTAAGATCATACAGTATTTGTCTTTCTCTGTCTGACTTGTTTCATTTAGCATAATGTCCTCAAGATCCAACCATGTTGTCCCAAGTGGCAAATGGCAGGGCGTCTTTATTTATTTTTTATTATTTTTTTTGCTGTACGCAGGCCTCTCACTGCTGTGGCCCCTCCTGCTGCGGAGCACAGGCTCCGGACACGCAGGCTCAGGGGCCATGGCTCACGGGCCCAGCCGCTCCGCGGCATGTGGGATCCTCCCAGACCGGGGCACGAACCCGTGTCCCCTGCATCGGCAGGCGGACTCTCAACCACTGTGCCACCAGGGAAGCCCCAGTGCGTCCTTTTTTAATGGTTGAATAATATTCCATTGTATAAATACCACAACTTCTTTACCTATTTATTCGTCCATCGACTCTTAGTTTATTTCCATGTGTTGGCTATTGTAAATAATGCTGCTGTGAACATGGAGGTGTGGCTATCTCTTCAACATAGTGTTTTTGTTTCCTTTGGCTATGTTCCTGGAAGTGGAATTGCTGGATCATATGATAGTTCTGTTTTTAATTTTTTGAGGATCCTCCATATTATTTTCCATAGTGGCTGCACCAATTTACAATCCCACCAATGGTGCACAAGGATTCCCTTTTCTCCACGTATTTGCCAGCATTTGTTATCTCTTGTCTTTTTGATGAGTTGGCTTAAACATTTTAAAGTGGAAATTTAAGGGGATTCCCTGGCAGTCCAGTGGGTAGAGCTCCTCATGTCCACTGCAGGAGGTGTGGGTTTGATCCCTGACTGGGGAACTAAGATCCCTCAAGCCTCGTGGCGTGGCCAATAAATAAATAAGTGGAAATTTAAAGTATGCTCAGGTCAAGTTATTCAGGTTCATTACTAATTTTCTACTGAGATTAAATAGACACTAGTAGCAGAGTTGTGATCAGATCTACTGAGATGATTCAGTTTGAAGTAATCAGCATCTCTACCCAAAGTTAGATCTTTAAAAATGACCCATATTCCATATGTTGTGTGTGAGCATGTGTGAACTTTCACTCTAAGGATTAAAGTGTATGATAATGAAAGACATTCTTTCATTGTTAATTGCAAAAAATCACCTACCTAGTGTAAAAAACTAGGCTATAGTGAGCATTTTTATTCTTAGGTGTCTTAGTGCACATCCATTAGAGCAGCCTAAAAGAGGGATAAGTTCCATAACTTCCAAAAAGAAAGCTGAAGTGTTATTAATTTTTGTCTTTGTTCAGAGAAAACAAAAGTTATATTTGACTCATAACTTCGGTAATTTTATCTGTTACCACTAGAATAATAGTCTCTGGCTCGGAGCCTCAACAGTTAGGTCTATAGTAATCAATTCTAATGTCCTCTTTAGGGAAACATTGAACAGTTTGGTTTTGACTGATTGCAAATTTCTCTAAGAATTCTTAAAACACCAATCCATTATTTCATTTTCTTATCTGTTTTCTCAACCCTAGTTCAGATCTTGACTGTCTAATAGGTAAACTATTGCAATGATTTGCTCAGTAATCCTAGTGTTTACCTCCTCCAAGCTATAGTTCCTGATATACTCTGTAATGTAACAGGCATTTTGTCTTGTTCATCACCACTGGCCCAACACCTAGAATAATGTTGTACATTGTTGGCACTCAACATGTTTTGCTGAGTAAAAAAATATCTGATTACAATAGCCCCGTATTTACCCCTACCTCTCAAAACACCAAATTTTAATGTTTCCCCATTGCATTTACAGAATTAAGTCCTTGGTTCAGCATTCAAGTCCCAACCTAATCTAACTCCAATCTAACTATCTCATCTCATTTCCCATCTGTCATAGACTCCATTCCACCTCACTCCCACTCCTTCCTCCATGTTCCAGTTGGATCTAGAAGTTCCCTATTTCCTGAACATGCTCTTCTACTGCCCTGACCTTTGTTCATGTCCTTATTATTGCCTTGAATACTCTTTATCCTAAATCCACATATTAAGTACTACCTACCTTTCAAGGCTCAGCCCAAATAGCACTTCTGTGTTCCACGGCGGTTTCATACTTCTTCTGGCCTTTTCACCATATAGCATACCTGCCCATGTACATGCCTCTGTCCTCCCCCTACAATGTAAACTCCACATCTTGTATATTTCTATTTCTGACTTACTGGCCCAGAAATGAAGACACCAGAGTTGCTCAGATAAATATTGTTGAGTGTAATAATACCCACCAACCTGCCCCAAAATATCTCCATTAAATTTAGATTTTGAGGGGCTTTTGGAAACAGTGGCTTTAATTAGAATAAAGCACTATGTTGTTTTAGATCCCCTGGGAAAGGTATCACACTAATTCATTAGTATCTCACTTTGGATTAGTTAGTCTGACTGAGCAATTCTATGTCCAGAAACACTCATCTGTAAGCCAGGCCTTATTGAAATTATATACAGAAGGGGTTCTCAGTACCGGGTAGTCATCAAAATCACCTGGGATATTTTAAAACTCTAACATCCTGAAGGTTCTGATTGGGTAGGTCTATGAGCAGGACCAGGAAAGATTGTTTGTGAACAGCTCTGTGATGATTCTAGTGTTAGACTGGTTTGGGAACTAAAAGGATAGAGAATTTGATGAAAGAAACATTTCTAGGAAGTATGTGGGTAGGAATAACATAAAAGAACTTAGTATTCTGGGTTTGAGGAATGAAAAGGAGGCAGGTTGAAGATTAAAGAAAAGGCGAAGGAAAATACACTCACTCATTGAACAAGTTCTCTGAATTGCCCAACCCAGTGGTAGGTGGCGTGGATGTCAAGGTGAACAAGGACTTTGCTCTCACTGATGTTTCCTAGTAAGAAAGTTAAATGATCCATGCCTTGAAAAGGAAGAATACTTGGTAATTTTGTGGCAAATGGCAGGACCATCTGACTCAGGGTGTGTATAGTCATGGGGTGGGGGTGAGGGAGGACATCCAGGGGAAATGGGACTTAAGTGGAGATGTGAAGTAAGAGTAGGCATAAGATAGGCGCTGAGGAAGACAAAGAGTGTCATGTGAGTTGAGGAGGCCATAACAAACACAGAATACTTGAGAGACAAAAAAACTCATAAAGGCTGGAAGGTGAGGGCAGAGCAGGGAAGGGCTAAGGAGGAAGGCGATGTGAGACACTCACATCAGAGTGATGTTATAAGATGAACATTCTGACTTCAAAGTGAAGAATGGATTTTTACAAGGCTCTGCAGCAGTCACCCAAGTGAGAGATAATGGTTTGAGCCAGGGTGGTGGCAGTGATGACGGGAAAGGTAGAGAGGGACTCAGGAGGTGGATTGCAGAGGATTTGGAATAGATCAAAGAGTAGGAGGACTCAGGGATGCATCTCACACCTCTGACTTGGACAATCCCAAGGATGAGGTTGCCATTCTCAAGGAACGTGAAGAGGTACATATTTGGCAATGGGAAGGAAGATGATTATTTTAAACCACATGATTTTTTTTAAGGTTTTTAAAAAATTATTTTTATTTTATTTATATATTTTTTATTTTTTTAAATAAAAAAACTTACAATTGCAATCCCACTACTGGGCATATACCCTGAGAAAACCATAATTCAAAAAGAGACATGTACCACAACGTTCATTGCAGCACTATTTGCAGTAGCCAGGACATGGAACCAACCTAAGTGTCGATCGACAGATGAATGGATAAAGAAGATGTGGCACATATATACAATGGAATATTACTCAGCCATAAAAAGAAATGGAATTGAGTTATTTGTAGTGAGGTGGATGGACCTAGAGTCGTCATACAGAGTGAAGTAAATCAGAAAGAGAAAAACAAATACCGTATGCTAACGTATATATATGGAATCTAAAAAAAAAAAACCAACAAATGGTACCAATGAACCTAGTTGCAGGGCGGGAATAAAGAGATAGACATAGAAAATGGACTTGAGGAGACGGGGTGGAAGGGGGAAGCTGTGGCGAAGTGAGAGTAACATCAACATATACACACTACCAAATATAAAACAGTTAACTAGTGGGAAGCAGCAGCATAGCACAGGGAGATCAACTCGGTGCTTTGCAATGACCTAGAGGGGTGGGATAAGGAGGTTGGGAGGGAGGCTCAAGAGGGAGGGGATATGGGGACATATGTATGCATATAGCTGATTCGCTTTGGTGTACAACAGAAACTAACACAGTGCTGTGAAGCAATTGTACTCCAATAAAAATCTATTAAAGAAAATTATGATCGTTTTAGTTTCTGATATCTTGAGTTAGAGTGGCCCATGAGACACCGTCAAGTTACTGAATATGCGATTGAATAAATGGTCCTGAATTTTAGAAGACATTTGGATCAAACAAGCAGTTTGAAAGTCATCAGCATAATTAAATTAATAATAAAAATTACCATTGGAGGGCTTACTACATACAAGCATTGCTAAGTGCTTTATATTCATTATCTCTTTTTTCATAACAGCTCTACAAGGTAAATACTATTATCCCTTTCAAACAAATATGGAAATTGAGGCTTACAGAGGTTAAGTAACTTGCCTAAGTTACATAAATAATGGTTACCATAAATAATGGTAAAATCTAGAATTAAGCCCAGATAGTCTATTCCATAATGCACTCAGCTACATACCACCCAGATGATCATTGAAAGCATTAGAATAAGTGGTATCTCCCAGGAAGTTTATAATATAACAAGAGAACTCTGCAAGAAGCCTGAGATCCCCCAGTACCACAGGGATGGACAGAGGATGTAGGAACAACCTGTGAAGCAGAAAGGAAACAACAGTGGAGTGAACAATAGTGTGGCCAATGCTGCCAAGATGTCAAGTGGGAAATGGCCTGGAGAATGACTTGGGTTAAGTGATGAGGAGGTTGTTAGTAAGCATGGTGAGACTGCTTTAGAGGCATGATGAGAGTAGATGCCAGGTTTAATGGTTTGGGGTGTGACTGGAGACTACTCTTTCAGGAAGTTTGCCTGTGACAGAGAAAACACAGAGAGCATGGAAGTGGGTAGGGATGTAGGGTAAAGGGGGAATTTTTCTTTTACAGAAAATGGCTAGAGATGAGCATCCTGATGGAATCACATATTATTAGGATTAAGTTGGTAGTGAAGGAGAGATTGAAAATAGGGTAGCAAGGGGGCATACTGGCAGAAGGATAGAGAGAGAAGGGATAGGATCGGTAATAGAGGTAAAAGGGTTTACTGTATTTAGGATCAGACACAACTTTTCCATCGTCACAGGAAGGAAGAACAGCTCGGGGCAGATGTAAGTACGTTTGCAGAATCGGTTTAGAAAATTCATGGAGCTCTTGTCTGATGGTACCAATTTTCCCTGTAATTTTCAGAGAGTGAGAGGGAGATGTGAGTGTTAGGGTATGGAATGACATGGAAGATTAGACTGTCCCCTCTGGGAAGACATGACTGAATGAACTGTCAGGAGGTATTAGTGCCCAAACTGTCAAAATGTCATGAATGAGCATTCCTCATACGTGCTGCGTGATTCTGTCAGAAGAGCCTAGTGGTTAGGCTGTAGGAGAGGTGAATGGTGAGACTGCACTAAAATTCAAACATGATTAACTGCTCATATCATACTCACTATTCTCCCTTCCTCCTTCCTAACAGAGCCCTGTTTTTGTTTAGGTGACCACTCTCTTCACTTTAGACATATTCTTCAAGAGAGGCTGGTCCTGATTAGTCTCAACCAACCATGGTGGTCCTTATCAATGACTGATTTGGGCAAAGCCATGAGCATGTGATGAATTCTAAGCAATGAGGTGGATTCCACAGACAGGAAAATGTTTTCTTACTTCTAAAAAGAGAGCGAAGGAAGAGATGGTCACTTTTCTACCTTGGGATGCTGTCTTGCCTGCAGGTGCTGCTTGGTGAAGTGGCCTGAAGGCAAGGTGACATATAAGGATGCAGGGTTCAAAGATAGAACTGGGTCCTTGTTAACATAATTGAACTAGTGGCCTTCTTGTTATGTGAGATAATTATCTTATTGCTTATGTCATTTTGAATAGGAGTTTTGCTATTTGAATCTGATACACTAGATGAGCACATTGGAAAGGCAGTGGCACAAAAGACATTGAGGATATTGGCTAGATCCTGCTTGAGGTGATGGACCCTGCAGTCTAAGATGGAGAGGGAAGGAAATGATGACAGGAGAGGGCTGAGAGAATGTAAGGGCTCTTGGCCTGGAAGTCACAAAGAAGTCAAAGAAATAATGCCTTAGGAGTAGTGGAGTGAGAAAGATGGAGAACTGGAGAGGGGAGAAGAACTGAAATTATTCAAATACTTTGGGATTTTCCTAACATTGTCATATTTGAAGATCCATTTGGTTCTTTATTTTAGTAACTGTGAGTATCCCTACAAAAGAATTAGTACGGAATCCTGTCAGCAGAAGTGGGAGAGGCAAGAGTATCTTGTCACCTTTCATATGTTTTGGAAATAAAGAGGAAAATGGTATATTTTAGAAAACTTTTGTGGGGAGATGAGCTTTTAATAGGGAGCTACAAACTGTATTTTTCCACCCAGACTCCAAGCCAATTGGACAAGATGGTAATTAGCAAGACACATTATTGTTCACTCTTACACACTTAATAGCCCAAGCTTGATTCACAGAAGCTGCAAAACAGAATAGTTACTGTGAAGCAGTGCGTTTGTGTGGGGCACTTACTTTTAATGGAAAAATATGTGTCACGGCATTCATAGTATAATTGCCTGACTGCTCCTGCTGTCCCCATTTCTTTCACTGCTACCATTTTTTTTTTTTTTTTTTTTTTTTTTTTTTGCGGTACGCGGGCCTCTCACTGTTGTGGCCTCTCCCGTTGCGGAACCCGTGTCCCCTGCATCGGCAGGCGGACTGTCAACCACTGCGCCACCAGGGAAGCCCTGCTTATTTTTAATATAGCATAATGATTCAAAGTAAATCTTTCTTTGATGATGCAGAGCTTTATTTCAAAGTAATCTTTTTTTATGGAACAATCCTATAAATGTAGAAGGTATAGAAAATTGAGATGAATATGTGCTAACTGCTCGATAGTCCCTGCAGTCTATTGTAAAGAAATCTGTAATATCATTGTTACTTTTCTTTTTTTTTAATAAATTTATTCATTTTATTTATTTTTGGTCGCGTTGGGTGTTCATTGCTGCACGCAGGCTTTCTCTAGAGGCGGTGAGCGGGGACTACTCTTCTTTGCGGTGTGCAGTCTTCTCATTGCGGTGGCTTCTCTTGTGCCAGAGCACAGGCTCTAGGCACACAGGCTTCGGTAGTTGTGGCACGAGGGCTCAGTAGTTGTGGCTTGCGGGCTCTAGAGCGCAAGCTCAGTAGTTGTGGTGCATGAGCTTAATTGCTCCACGGCATGTGGGATCTTCCCGCGCCAGAGCTCGAACCCGTGTTTCCTGCATTGACAGGCGGATTCTTAACCACTGCGCCATCAGGTAAGTCCCATTACTTTTCTTTAAAGATAGTATTTGAGAGACAAAACAAAATTTGCTTAATGAAAAGTTCTAGTTAGTTACAGTCTAGTCAATTGATGTTTTACTGAACAGATTAAAAGCATTATAAATTACATGTTTTTAGATGAGTTGGGATATAAAAATGAAAAAATAAACCAAAACACTCCTAAAATGGAGCTGACTGTAGGTCTGGGTACCCCTCCACCTTTTTTTTTAATGTACAGAATCATTTTAAACTTCTTAATTGAAGATGTTTGATAAGCCTGTTTTCACAGAACTACAACTTTTGGTGCATTTCTCTGGTTAATTATTGGCTTGCTTTTCTTTTTTATTGGCTTTTATTGATTTCCTCTGGACACCTGCAGGGTGTCCAACGCAGAAAGTGTTCTGTTCCCCCTTGGTGAGCTCCCATTGTTTTATATTCAGGAAATTTTCCCTTGGGGGTTGCCTGTGGAGCTCTCACAAAGAAAGAACAAGACCTAAGAAAATGACAGGGTGTTATTATTGTCAAGGAGAACCTCTGCCTCTATTAATATTGAATAGATTCCAAAGTGATGAAAATGGAACTTTTATCCTTTTCACTTCAAATCCTTTGCATTTCTTAAAACAAAGAACCCAACATTTTAAAATTAAATACACAACTCATATAAAAGGTAAAGTAGCTGATGAAAGATATGTAAGAAGAGATATTTAAGGTATAATTTGTTTGGAAAACAAAAGTAAAATTAAATACAAAAGGTCAACTTTGAGCACCCTCGATTTCTATCGCAAGTAACTTGGAACAACCTCACTTGATTTATCTTCAGTCGTCTTCTCATTTTATTTTAGGTATGTCCTCTGAGACCATTTGGGCTTTCTCAGTGAGCTTTTCTTAGAACAAGCCTCCAGGCTCAGTGTAAAAGCTGAAAACTGCTGGCCCCTAGTGCAGCCCTCTCAACAATCTTGTTTGGCCACCACTGAAAAGTAAATATTTTACATTTGAATGTCCTTAGGCAGGAAAGGCCAGTGGCATTTGACCACATTTGTCAAAATTCCTTTACCTGTGAGAACACAGAGACACTTGAGTCTGAGACCTCTGTTTCCCAGTAAGGGATAAGTTATTTTCTGGCACATCTTAAAATATAGAACATGTGGAATATTAGAGGTGGAAGAGATCTTGTCAGAGATATGGGATATGTTGGGGTGTTTGGTGAAAAGGGAAACAAGACCCAGAGGGATTAAGCAAATTAATCCCAGAGCTGTTTGGAAACTTGGGTTTCACAAGGAAGAGACTCATTACCCGCCCCCCGCCATGTAGCTTCCATTACTAAGACTATACATATAGTCATTACTCCGTGGACACAAGTGTCAGTGTCATGGTGCACAGGCAGTACATTATGGTGGTTAAGAACATGGATTTTTGTTCCAGATTAAAACATCATCCCATTATCTACTATGTGTGTGAGCTTCCAGATCTGACAACTGGGAATAATAGCTGTATCTGCCTTATAAGCTTTTTGCAAATACTGACTGAGTTAATAAATATAAAACTCTTAGAATAGTTTCTGGCACTCAGTAAGTACTGAGTGTTGATTATTATCATCCATTCACTTATTAAGCATTGAAAGAACATTTTCTATGTTCAAGGCACTGTAGTAGGTCCTGAATATTCAATTGTGGACTAGACAGTGCCATTCTTCAAGGAGCTAACAATCTAGTAGTGTGGATGCTCTGACGCTACCAAAGCTTAATGGAAAGGCTAGCTTTCAACATTAGATGGGAAGCCTCATCTCTTCATATCAGGGGTCATTTCTTTAAAAAAAAAAACTACTGTGACGAAAACAGTAAAATTGGCAAACATGTTTTCGTAATGAAATGCATTTTTCTGTGTGTCTGATAAGACAGTTGAAATTGAAGTCTATTGAGAAAATCACCTGAAAATTCTGCACATACTGACTTGATAAAGCTCCCATTTCTAGGGATATGGCCTATTTCACATTGGAAATGTGAAGGATAGTCAGTGCCCAGTATTTTTTTTGTGTATTTTTAAGATATATCCCTTCTTTAATGCAAACTGAAATCCTCTTAATTCCAGGTTGTCTTATTAAGTTAGGAAATGTGGGGTGGAGCAGGGGAAGTGATTATCAAGACCTTAGAGCTTGAGGTCCCTGTTACTTCATACAGCAGACCGTGTGCTCTCAAACCCAGCATCCTGTTTGGTCCAAGCAGGTCACATGACTCCAGGAAGGCCAATCAGGGCTAAAAGGATTCAGTCCTGGCAATTGGTTTGTATTATCAGGAGAGCCTTGGGACTGTAAAGCTAACAGATGGATCCTACTAACATGCTCTGAGTCCTGAATTAAGCCACACTTGAAACCACAGGACTGTTCTGTTATGTGAGTCAATATATTCCCTCTCTGTAAACCTATTAGGCTTGGGTTTGATGTTTTGTAAGCAACTTTGGCGGACTCCCTGAACTTAATAGTTTTAAACAAATGTTTTAAAAGTAAACATATAGTGGCCTGAATGTATCAATAGAAACCTGTCCATTTGTAAATAGTCAGACTTATTTGCATACAGCTGGATGGACTCTACCCTATCCAGAGAGTAATTTGAACCGTCGGCTTTGACTTGAGATAAGGAGAATATAGAACACTGTTTCCATGTTCAGGCCGACTGCACCAAAAACTTGAGAAGTCCTGAAGGTACAGCAAGAAATTAAACTTGAAAGTATACAATGTGGCATTAATAAGACATTCTTTTATGGAAGCAGCTTGCTGTGGCAATTTTGGACTGGCATAATTGACTCTGGACACAGACCTCCTGGGCGTGAATCCTATTTGGCCACTTATTAGTAGTGAGATCTTGGACAGATTATTTCATTTTTCTGTGCCTCAGTTTCCTCATCTGTATAAAGGGATAATAATAGCACCTATTTAAAGGAGGTTTTACAAACCACATTTGCAAAATATATTATAGATGCCATATAATTTTTTAAAATTACAGATATATAAGGTAATAAACTAGGCCTATGAATACTGACACATCTTCTCCCCAACATGACACTATTTGGCCTGAAATAGAATACAAAGCAGTGACCCCAAAGTTCAATGCAACTCTGACTCTTCCTTCAGACCACCTGGGCTATTGAGACACAGAACTTTGGGTTTCTATGATGAACAATGATGGATTCAAGAGCCCAATCAACTCACACTACTACATTTCTGGATGCTTAGGACCATCTTTTGCAAGGTCGGCTTGCTGGTTCATGACTAAGACATGATGAAAAAAATTCACTTGAGGCCAGTGGTCATTTTCACCTGGGCCAGTCTTGGTGACCTGACTTGGCTCAAAAGTAATAGAGTCATTGCTCAAAAAAGGTTTGAGAATATTTTAATAAGTACTAAAGAAATTTTTTTGGCTAATTCTGCCTCATGTGACCATGGAATAAGTAGATGTTTTCATTACCATATGCACCTTTTCAACATGTTTTGAGACATTTCAATTCATTCCAAGATCCCTGAAGCCATTTGACATTTATAGTTATGTTCACTTATCTTTATCTTTACTTGTGTCATTTTCCCTTGTGGATGTCAAATCCCACTTTGTTTTAGCCTTTGAAAGGGAACAAAGCTTTGATAACCCAGAAAAACAGCCTAATACTATTTTCTTTTTTTTTTTTTTAATTTATTTTTATTTATTTGTTTGTGGCTGCATTGGGTCTTGGTTGCTGTGTGCAGGCTTTCTCTAGTTGTGGCGAGCCGGGGCTACTCTTTGTTGTAGTGCGCGGGCTTCTCGTTGTGGTGGCTTCTCTTGTTGCAGAGCATGGGCTCTAGGCACGCGGGCTTCAGTAGTTGTGGCCTGTGGGCTCTAGAGTGCAGGTTCAGTAGTTGTAGCACACAGGCTTAGTTACTCCATGGCATGTGGGATCTTCCCAGAACAGGGCTTGAACCCATGTTCCCTGCATTGGCAGGCAGATTCTTAACCACTGTGCCTCCAGGGAAGCCCCTAAAACTATTTTCAACAGTGTTGCTTCATTACTATATTATAGGTAAGGTAAACAAGATTCAACAGGTACAAAAGTATTAAAAAGTATCTAATAACATCATCTTCTTTTTGTGCTGCATACTGATTTGCACCCTTTTTAATAAAGTTCACAGAAATAAGCAAATATGCTTTTAATTGAGTTTTTGTATTAGACTTCTACAATCCATACTTATATTTAAAAGAGCCATCAGTTTATAAACTGAGAAACTGTCAAATAAAATGGAAATAGATAAAATGTTTTATTGCTAATAAATGACTTCATATGTTGAGTCAATTATTCTCTTTGCTAATTTGACTAGTTTTAGCTTTTCTGGCTACTTAGATTGACTTTCTCTGTCTTCATTGTACCCTCCTTCTATTTAGAGAAGTTTGAAAGCTAGGATTAGGCTTCAATATGGCGGAGGAGTAAGACGTGGACATCACCTTCCTCCCCACAAATACATCAAAAATATATCTACATTTGGAACAACTCCTACAGAACACCTACTGAAAGCTGGCAGAAGACCTCAGACTTTCCAAAAGACAAGAAACTCCCCATGTACCTAAGTAGGGCAAAAGAAAAAAGGAAAAACCGAGACAAAAGAATAAGGACGGGACCTACACCTCTGAGAGGGAGCTGTGAAGAAGGAAAGGTTTCCACACACTAGAAGCCCCTTCGCGGGCGGAGACAGCGGGTGGCGGAGGGGGAAGCTTCGGAGCCATGGAGGAGAGCGCAGCAACAGGGGTGCAGAGGGCAAAGTGGAGAGATTCCTGCACAGATGATCAGTGCCGACCAGCCCTCACCAGCCTGAGGGGCTTGTCTGCTCACCCACCGGGGAAGGTGGGGGCTGGGAGCTGAGGCTCGGGCTTCGGAGGTCAGATCCCAGGAAGAGGACTGTGGTTGGCTGTGTGAACACAGCCTGAAGGGGGCTAGTGCATCACAGCTAACAGGGAGGGAGTCTGGGAAAAGGTCTGGAACTGCCTAAGAATCAAGACACAATTGTTTTAGGATGCGTGAGGAGAGGAGATTCAGAACACCGCCTAAACGAGCTTCAGAGATGGGCACGAGCCACAGCTATCACCATGGACACCAGAGACGGGCGTGAAATGCTAAGGCTGCTGCTACAGCAACTAAGAAGCCTGTGTGCAAGCACAGGTCATAGTCCACACCTCCACTCCTGGGAGCCTGTGCACCCTGCCACTGCCAAGGTCCCATGACCCAGGGACAACTTCCCCAGGAGAACTCAGGCTGCGCCTCAGGCTGGTGCAAAGTCACACCAGCCTCTGCCACCGCAGGCTCGCCCCGCATCCATACCCCTCCCTCCTCCCGGCCTGAGTGGGCCAGGGTCCCCTAATCAGCCGCTCCTTTAGCCCCCTCCTGTCTTGGTGAAGAACAGACTCCAGAGGGCGACTTACATGCAGAGGCAGGGCCAAACCCAAAGCTGAACCCCAGGAGCCGTGTGAACAAAGAAGAGAAAGGGAAATTTCTCTGTGCAGCCTCAGGAGCAGTGGATTAAATCACTACACTCAACCTGATGTACCCGGCATCTGAGAAATACCTGAATAGAAAACGAATCATCCCAAAATTGAGGCGGTGGACTTTGGGAGCAACTGTACACTTGGGGTTTGCTCTATGCGACTGACTAGTTTCTGATTTTTATGTTTATCTTAGTATAGTTTTTAGCACTTGATATCACTGGTAGATTTGTTTATTGGTTTGGTTGCTCTCTTCTTTTTTTTATTACTTTAAAAATTTTTAATTTTAATTATTTTTTATTTTAATAACTTTATATAATTTTATTTATTATTTTTTCATTCTTTCTTTTTTTCTCCTTTTTCTTCTGAGACATGTGGCTGACAGGGTTTTGATGCTCCAGCACAGTGTCAGTCCTGAGCCTCTGAGGTGGGAGAGCCGAGTTCAGGACACCGGACCAGCAGAGACCTCCCAGCCCCAAGTAATATCAATCAGTGAGAGGTCTCCCAGAGATCTCCAACTCAACACTAAGACCCAGCTCCACTCAACAACTAGCAAGCTCCAGTACTGGACACCCCATGCCAAACAACTAGCAAGACAGAAACACAACCCCACACATTAGCAGAGAGGCTGCCTAAAATCATAATAAGTTCACAGACCCCAAAAACACACCACTGGACGTGGTTCTGCCCGCCAGAGAGACAAGATCCAGCCTCATCCACCAGAACACAGGCACCAGTCCCCTCCACCAGGAAGCCTACATAACCCACTGAACCAACGTTACCCACTGGGGGCAGACAGCAAAAACAATGCAAACTACAAACCTGCAGCCTGTGAAAAGGAGACCCCAAACACAGTAGGTCAAGCAAAATGAGAAGACAGAAAACTACGCAGCAGATGAAGGAGCAAAGTAAAACCCCACCAGATCAAACAAATGAAGAGGAAATAGGCAGTCTACCTGAAAAAGAATTCAGAGTAATGATAGTAAAGAGGATCCAAAATCTTGGAAATAGAATGGAGAAAATTCAAAAAATGTTTAACAAGGACCTAGAAGAATTAAGAGCAAACAATGATGAACAACACAATAAATGAAATTAAAAATTTTCTAGAAGGAATCAATAGCAGAATAACAGAGACAGAAAAAAAGATAAGTGACCTGGAAGAAAAAAGAATGAAAAGAATTGAGGACAGTCTCAGAGACATCTGGGACAACATTAAACACACCAAAATTCAAATTATAGGGGTCCCAGAAGAAGAGAAAAAGAAAGGGACTGAGAAAATATTTGTAAAGATTATAGTTGAAAACTTCTATAATATGGGAAAGGAAATAGTCAAGTCCAGGAAGCACAGAGAGTCCCATACAGAATAAATCCAAGGAGAAACACGCCACAACACATACCAATCAAACTATCAAAAATTAAATACAAAGCAAAAATATTAAAAGCAGGAAGGGAAAAATAACAAATAATATACAAGGGAACCCCCATAAGGTTAACAGCTGAAAATTCAGCAGAAACTCTGCAAGCCAGAAGGGAGTGGCAGGACATATTTAAAGTGATGAAAGGGGAAAACCTACAACCAAGATTACTCTACCCAGCAAAGATATAATTCAGATTCGATGGAGAAATCAAAACCTTTACAGACATGCAAAAGCTAAGAGAATTCAGCACCACCAAACCAGCCTTACAACAAATGCTAAAGAACTTCTCTAGGCAGGAAACAAGAGAAGGAAAAGACCTACAAAAACAAACCCCCCAAAATTAAGAAACTAGTAATAGGAACATACATATCGATAATTACTTTAAATGTAAACGGATTAAAGGCTCCAACCAAAAGACATAGACTGGCTGAATGGATACGAAAA
>NC_041215.1:124522145-124530066 GCF_002837175.3 Physeter macrocephalus | reverse complement strand
AGACAAAATGAAAAGGCAGAGGACTTTGTACCAGATGAAGGAACAAGATAAAACCCCACCAGATCAAACAAATGAAGAGGAAATAGGCAGTCTACCTGAAAAAGAATTCAGAGTAATGATAGTAAAGAGGATCCAAAATCTTGGAAATAGAATGGAGAAAATTCAAAAAATGTTTAACAAGGACCTAGAAGAATTAAGAGCAAACAATGATGAACAACACAATAAATGAAATTAAAAATTTTCTAGAAGGAATCAATAGCAGAATAACAGAGACAGAAAAAAAGATAAGTGACCTGGAAGAAAAAAGAATGAAAAGAATTGAGGACAGTCTCAGAGACATCTGGGACAACATTAAACACACCAAAATTCAAATTATAGGGGTCCCAGAAGAAGAGAAAAAGAAAGGGACTGAGAAAATATTTGTAAAGATTATAGTTGAAAACTTCTATAATATGGGAAAGGAAATAGTCAAGTCCAGGAAGCACAGAGAGTCCCATACAGAATAAATCCAAGGAGAAACACGCCACAACACATACCAATCAAACTATCAAAAATTAAATACAAAGCAAAAATATTAAAAGCAGGAAGGGAAAAATAACAAATAATATACAAGGGAACCCCCATAAGGTTAACAGCTGAAAATTCAGCAGAAACTCTGCAAGCCAGAAGGGAGTGGCAGGACATATTTAAAGTGATGAAAGGGGAAAACCTACAACCAAGATTACTCTACCCAGCAAAGATATAATTCAGATTCGATGGAGAAATCAAAACCTTTACAGACATGCAAAAGCTAAGAGAATTCAGCACCACCAAACCAGCCTTACAACAAATGCTAAAGAACTTCTCTAGGCAGGAAACAAGAGAAGGAAAAGACCTACAAAAACAAACCCCCCAAAATTAAGAAACTAGTAATAGGAACATACATATCGATAATTACTTTAAATGTAAACGGATTAAAGGCTCCAACCAAAAGACATAGACTGGCTGAATGGATACAAAAACAAGACCTGTAAATATGCTGTCTACAAGAGATGCACTTCAGATCTAGGGACACATACAGACTGAAAGTGAGGGCTTGGGTCACAAATCAAGCCTTCGTAAATTTAAGAAAATTGAAGTTGTATCAAGTACCTTTTCCGACTACAACACTATGAGACTAGATATCAATTACAGGAAAAAAAACTGTAAAAAATACAAACACATGGAGGCTAAACAATACACTACTAAATAACCAAGAGATCACTGAAGAAATCAAAGTGGAAATCAAAAAATACCTAGAAACAAATGACAATGAAGGCACGACGACCCAAAACCTATGGGATGTAGTAAAAGCAGTTCTAAGAGGGAAGTTTTTTGCAATACAATCCTACCTGAAGAAACAAGAAAAATCTCAAATAAAAAACCTAACCTTGCACCTGAAGATTTAAGCAAGAGCAAAATGCCCCAAAATTAGCAGAAGGAAAGAAATCATAAAGAACAGATCAGAAATAAATGAAAAACAAATGAAGGAAATGATAGAAAAGATCAATAAAATTTAAAGCTGGTTCTTTGAGAAGATAAAATTGATAAACCATTAGCCAGACTCATCAAGAAAAAAAGGGAGAAGACTCAAATCAACAGAATTAGAAATGAAAAAGAAGAAACAACTGACACTGCAGAAATAAAAAAAGCTCATGAGAGATTATTACAAGCAACTATATGCCAATAAAATACAAAACCAGGAAGAAATGGACAAATTCTTAGAAAAGCACAACCTTCCAAGACTGAACCAGGAAGAAATAGAAAATATAAACTAACCGATCACCAGCACTGAAATTGAAACTGTGATTAAAAATCTTCCAACAAACAAAAGCCCAGGACCAGATGGCTTCACAGGGGAATTCTATCAAACATTTAGAGAAGAGCTAACACCTATACTTCTCAAACTCTTCCAAAATATAGCAGAGGGAGGAACACTCCCAAACTCTTCTACGAGGCCACCATCACCCTAATACCAAAACCAGACGAAGATGTCACAAAAAAAGAACACTATATGCCAGTGTCACTGATGAACATAGATCCAAAAATCCTGAACAAAATACTAGCAAACAGAATCCAACAGCACTATAAAAGGTTCATACACCATAATCAAGTGGGGTCTAGCCCAGGAATGCAAGGATTCTTCAATATGCACAAATCAATCAATGTGATGATATACCATATTAACAAACTGAAGGATAAAAACCATACAATAATCTCAATAGATGCAGAAAAAGCTCTGGACAAATTTCAACACCCATTTATGATAAAACCCTTCAGAAAGTAGGCATAGAGGGAACTTACTTCAATGTGATAAAGGCCATATACGACACAGCCACAGCCAACATCGTTTTCAGTGGTGAAAAACTGAAACCATTTCCACTAAGATAAGGATAAAGACAAGGTTGCCCACTCTCACCACTATTATTCAACATAGTTGCAGAAGTTTTACCTACAGCAAGCAGGGAAGAAAAATAAATAAAAGGAATCCAGTTCAGAAAAGAAGAGGTAAAACTGTCACTGTTTGCAGATGACATGATACTATACATAGAGAATCCTAAAGATGCTACCAGAAAACTACTAGAGGTAATCAATGAATTTAGTAAAGTAACAGGATACAAAATTAATACACAGAAATCTCTTGCATTTGTATACACTAATGATGAAAAATCTGAAAGAGAAATTAAGGAGACACTCCCATTTACCACTGCAACAATAAAAATAAAATACCTAGGAATAAACCTACCTACGGAGACAAAAGACCTGTATGCAGAAATTAAAAATAATACAAACAGATGGAGGGATAGACCATGTTCTTGGATTGGAAGAATCAACATTGTGAAAATGATTACACTACCCAAAGCAATCTACAGATTCAATGCAATCCCTAGCAAACTAACAATGGCATTTTTCACAGAACTAAAACAAAAAATTTCACAATTTGTATGGAACCACAAAAGACCCCAAATAGCCAAAGCAATCTTGAGAAAGAAAAACGGAGCTAGAGGAATCAGGCTCCCTGACTTCAGACTATACTACAAAGCTACAGTAATCAAGACAGTATGGTACTGGCACAAAAACAGAAATATAGATCAATGGAACAGGATAGAAAGCCCAGAGGTAAACCCAGGCACATTTGGTAACCTTATCTTTGATAAAGGAGGCAAGATATACAATAGAGAAAAGACAGCCTCTTCAATAAGTGGTGCTGGGAAAACTGGACAGCTATGTGTAAAAGAATGAAATTAGAACACTTCCTAAACCATACACAAAAATAAACTCAAAATGGATTAAATACCTAAATGCAAGGCCAGACACTATAAAACTCTTAGAGGAAAACAGGCAGAACACTGTATGACATAAGTTACAGCAAGATCCATTTTGACCCACCTCCTAGAGAAATGTAAATAAAAACAAAAATAAACAAATAGGACCTAATGAAACCAAAAGCTTTGCACAGCAAAAGAAACCATAAACAAGATGAAAAGACAACCCTCAGAATGGGAGAAAATATTTGCAAATGATGCAACTGACAAAGGATTAATCTCCAAAATATACAAGCAGTTCATGCAGCTCAATATCAAAAAAGAAACAACCAATTCAAAAATGGGCAGAAGACCTAAATAGACATTTCTCTAAAGATGATACACAGATTGCCAACAAACATATGAAAGGATGCTCAACATCACTAATCATTAGAGAAATGCAAATCAAAACTACAATGAGGTATCACCTCACACCAGTCACAATGGCCATCATCAAAAAATCTACAAACAATAATTTCTGGAGTGGGTGTGGAGAAAAGGGAACACTGTTGCACTGTTGGTGGGGATGTAATTTGATACAGCCACTATGGAGAACAGTATGGAGGTTCCTTGAAAAACTAAAAATAGAACTACCATATGACCCAGCAATCCCACTACTAGGCATATACCCTGAGAAAACCATAACTCAAAAGGAGTCATGTACCACAGTGTTCACTGCAACTCTATTTACAATAGGCAGGACATGGAAACAACCTAAGTGTCCATGGACAGATGATTGGATAAAGAAGATGTGGCACATTTATACAATGGAATATTATTTAGCCAGAAAAAGAAACAAAGTTGAGTTATTTGTAGTGAGGTGGATGGACCTAGAGACTGTCATACAGAGTGAAGTAAGTCAAAAGAGAAAAACAAATACTGTATGCTAACACATATATATGGAATCTAAAAAAAAAAAAAAGGTTCTGAAGAACCTAGGGAGAGGACAGGACAGGATTAAAGATGCAGACATAGAGTGTGTACTTGAGTACATGAGGAAGGGGAAGGGTAAGCTGGGATGAAGTGAGAGAGTGCCATGACATATATACACTGCCAAATGTAAAATCGACAGCTAGTGGGAAGCAGCCGCATAGCACAGGGAGATCAGCTCAGTGCTTTGTGACCACCTAGAGGGATGGTGGTTGGGAGACACAAGAGGGAGAGGATGTGAGGATATATGTATACGTATAGCTGATTCACTTTGTTATACAGCAGAAACTAACACAACATTGTAAAGCAATTATAGTCTAACATGTTAAAAAAAAAAAAAGAAAACTAAAAATGTGACATTACCTTGACTCTTTTGCAGCTAGGGTCCTGAACACTGAATAGATTCAGTTATTTGATAAAATTTTGTGAGCTCTAAAAGGCAGAAAGATGGGGTTTGTCATCTTGCAGTAGAGTATAGATGGACAATTAGGCTCTAATAGAAATAGATATTAGCAATGGCTGGCTTCTACATCTCACCCTGGTCACTAGCTTTGTGGATGCAAGTAGCTTTGAAATTAGCAGCAGCTGAGATGGCTGTAGCAATTTCTGTTCTCTGCATCACATTTACAATGATGGGGACTTGGAACCAAACTTCTCCAGCCTTTAAACTGATTTTTTAAGCATTTAATCTTCCTTATTACCTATAGTAATTTCTGTCTTTTGCATTGAATCTTGACTATAACAAACAGCAAGTCATGTCCATAACCTATGTACAATTCAATGCAATATAATTAACTTGTCATCCATATCCTGGAATCCTTATATGAATATCGTCTGCCCAGCCATTCAAAATGCCATGGAGAATGTATAAAACTGGTGTGTATGTAATTCATTAAGAATGCCCTTCTATCTGTCGGTTTGTAACTAATGATACTTGTACTCTTTATCCTTGATTTCATTCACTACACAAATACTTATTAAATTCTTAATATTTGTCTAACGTTATTCTAGGGGTTAGACAGGAATTTCTGAACAAGAAAACAGTCTTTGACCATGGGAAGACCCCTTGAGCAAGTAATTACCACTGTGATAATAATAGCTAACATTTTTAACAATTACCCCAGGATATTCTGTTGTAGGTCATCCACATACCAAACTTTAAAAAGCACTGAACTTGGACTTAATTAATATGTTCCGCATAATCAGTAATCTGCAAGTAAGTTTGGATGTGGAACCAGAAGGCACTAAATAGCATCCTCCATACTGAGCTATGGGTTTGAGAAAGAATATACAGCTGGGATAGTTGTTGGAGATAACGGATTTCTTTGATTATTTCCAAACATCTGTTTTTCAAAATTCTCTTCCCACAGCCCCCATGGTGCAAATTTTGTTGTTTTGTTGTTGTTGTTTTTGCTGGTTTTAAGCAGCCATTTTCCTACTTACTGGCACCTTTAATTTGAAGGATAGATAATATATGTTTTATTTTTGAAAAAAAACATATTTGCTAATAGCAACCAACATTTGGTCTGACCAAAATGGAATTTCATAGTTGATTCTCATATTAAATATTAGTAAAGCTTAATGTATTTCCTATTTTTAAAATAAAAACGTATAAATAGAGGTTCTACTGTTTTCCTCTAGTTCCTAATTGATTGTCTCATGCACAGTCCTTGATGTGTCCACGCATCTTTGGAAACCTATGGCTTAGAGGACAATCTTTGTTGGCCAACTATTTTACCTTTTATATAAAAATTTATGGCATTTATTCACACAGAATATTCCGTTATTGGATAAAGAAGATGTGGTATATATGTACAATGGAATATTACTCAGCCATAGAAAGAATGAAATAATGCCATTTGCAGCAACATGGATGGACCTAGAGATGATCATACCAAGTGAAGTGAGCCAGACAGAGAAAGGTAAATATCATATGATACCACTTATATGTGGAATCTGAAAAAAAAAAGATGCAAATGAACTTATTTACAAAACAGAGAGAGACCCACAGACATAGAAAACAAACTTATGGTTACCAAGGGGGAAGGGGTGGGAGGGATAAATTAGGAGGATGGGATTAACATATACACACTACTATATATAAAATAGATAACCAACAAGGATCTACCATATAGCACAGGGAACTATACTCAAAATACTGTAATAACCTATAAGGGAAAAGAATCTGAAAAACAATATATATATATATTATATCTATATATATTATATCTATATATATTATATCTATATAGCTGAATCACTGTACTATACACCTGAAACTAACACAACATTGGAAATCAACTATACTTCAATAAAAACAAACAAATAAAAAAAAAACAAAAAGAATATTTTAATTCTAACCTCTAAGGACCATGGTTGACCTCACATTTATTCATTTAATAAATATATATTAAAAGCCTACTTTATACTATGAGTAATTTTAGGCTCTGAAGATATGTGAGTGAAGAAAACAAAATTCCTCTCCTCATAGAGCTTGCATTCTGGTCTGTATGTGAGCAAACAGACCAGAAATAAATAAACAAGCAAATATTTAATATGTCAGATAAGTGCTAGAGGGTAAAATAAAGCAGGTTAAAGGGGAAGGGAGTGCCAAGTATAGAAATGTGCTGGAGCCACTCACGTGGGCTCTCAAGAGCCCATTGTGCGCATGTCTTCCCAAGTCAGCACTCAGTGATGTCATGTTGGCAGACTGAAATTGGCCATGATGGGGGTATTTATAGCATGGAAATGAACAAATGCTAGAAATCAGGACTTTTTTTCCCAGAGAAATAATAGTTAAACTTTTACCAGCACATTACTGGATAAGAGTGAGGGGTTCTATGTTATATAGGGTGATTAGAGCAGGCATCATTGGGCAGAGATAAGAAGGCAGTGAGCGAGTGAGTCATATCGATATCAGAGGTCAGGATGAACAGCATTCTTGGAAGACGGAACAACAAGACCTTTGATGGTACAATTAGAGAAAGAAAGAAAATCTTCCACACTGGAGCAGTGTGAAATGGAGGCAACAATAGTGGGAGATGGTGTAGGAAATGTAGATGGGGCAGGATCATGTCAAGTCAGAGTTTGCTGCTTCATAGCAACCATCGGCTAAAGTTGAATAGCACAGTCTGCTTTGAGAAAGATATGTGCTCTGCAGGTTGCAACAATCCCACTACTTGTGACTGTATTTCACCAAGCTCACCTGCTTCCCTGGTTTAAGTTTTCTACCTGGTCCCTCTAGGTGTATTGACCCTATTCAATAGCATTTTCTTCCCTCTATATTATAGCACATATATTATGCTGCCTTGTGTGTGTGTGTGTTTTCAGTCAGTGCAAACAGTTTCCTTAACTCAACTAAAACAAGGACTGTCTTTTTGTCCTTTTTAGTACTTGGAAAAATGCCCTTCATGCAGTTGGTGTTTAATACATGTTTGTTGAATAAAATAGGACTAAGGCTCTGTATTTATACTGGTACCTTCTCAGGATGTGCTAACCAATTTTCCTCTATTTAGTGAAATCCTTATTTTCTCCCAAAATTCTGAGCCTGAACTTATGATCCAGGTTTCATTAGCATTTATAGTATATATTTTCAGCTATTAAAGTTTACCTTCAAGCGATATTATACCACTTTACATATAGTAGTAGGATCTCAAAATACTATAATT
>NC_041215.1:124493471-124521192 GCF_002837175.3 Physeter macrocephalus | reverse complement strand
TATTTATTTAACATCTTTATTGGAGTATAATTGCTTTATAATAGTGTGTTAGTTTCTGCTTTATAACAAAGTGAATCAGCTATACATATACATATATCCCCATATCCCCTCCCTCTTGCCTCTCCCTTCCACCCTCCTTATCCCACCCCTCTAGGTGGTCACAAAGCACTGAGCTGATCTCCCTGTCCTACGCGGCTGCTTCCCACTAGCTATCTATTTTACATTTGGTAGTGTGTATATGTCAATGCTACTCTCACTTTGCCCCAGCTTACCCTTCCCCCTCCCTGTGTCCTCAAATCCATTCTCTATGTCGGCATCTTTATTCCTGTTGTGCCCCTAGGTTCTTCTGAACCTTTTTTTTTTTTTTTTTTAGATTCCATATATATGTCTTAGCATACGGTATTTGTTTTTCTCTTTCTGACTTAACTTCACTCTGTATGACAGTCTCTAGGGCCATCCACCTCACTACAAATAACTCAACTTTGTTTCTTTTTGTGGCTGAGCAATATTCCATTGTATATAAGTGCCACATCTTCTATACACATTCATCTGTCGATGGACACTTAGGTTGCTTCCATGTCCTGGCTATTGTAAGTAGAGCTGCAGTGAACATTGTGGTACATGACTCTTTTTGAATTATGGTTTTCTCTGGGTATATGCTCAGTAGTGGGATTGCTGGTTCATACAGTAGTTTTATTTTTAGTTTTTTAAGGAACCTCCATAGTGACTGTATCAATTTACATTCCCACCAACAGTGCAGGAGGGTTCCCTTTTCTGCACACCTTCTCCAGCATTTATTGTTTCTAGATTTTTTGATGATAGGCATTCTGACCGGTGTGAGGTGATACCTCATTGTAGTTTTGATTTGCGTTTCTCTAATGATTAGTGATGTTGAGCATCCTTTCAAGTATTTGTTGGAAATCTGTATATCTTCTTTGGAGAAAGGTCTATTTAGATCTTCTGCCCATTTTTGGATTGGGTTGTTTGTTTTTTTGAAACTGAGCTGCATGAGCACCTTGTATATTTTGGAGATTAATCTGTTGTTAGTTGCTTCCTTTGCAAATATTTTCTCCCATTCTGAGGGTGGTCTTTTCATCTTGTTTAAGGTTTCCTTTGCTGTGCAAAAGCTTTTAAGTTTCATTAGGTCCCATTTGTTTATTTTTGTTTTTATTTCCATTTCTCTAGGAGGTGGGTCAAAAAGGATCTTGCTGTGATTTATGTCATAGAGGGTTCTGCCTATGTTTTCCTCTAAGAGTTTGATAGTGTCTGGCCTTACATTTAGGTCTTTAATCCATTTTGAGTTTATTTTTGTGTATGGTGTTAGGGAGTGTTCTAATTTCATTCTTTTACATGTAGCTGTCCAGTTTTCCCAGCACCACTTATTGAAGAGGCTGTCTTTTCTCCATTGTATATCTTGCCTCCTTTATCAAAGATAAGGTGACCATATGTGCATCAGTTTATCTCTGGGCTTTCTATCCTGTTCCACTGATCTATATTTCTGTTTTTCTGCCAGTACCATACTGTCTTGATTACTGTAGCTTTGTAGTATAAAGTCAGGGAGCCTGATTTCTCTTCTCCATTTTTTTTCTCAAGATTGCTTTGGCTATCCGGGGTTATTGTGTTTCCATACAAATTGTGAAACTTTTTGTTCTAATTCTGTGAAAAATGCCATTAGTAGTTTGATAGGGATTGCTTTGAATCTGAAGATTGCTTTGGGTAGTAGTATAGTCATTTTCACAATGTTGATTCTTCCAATCCAGGAGCATGGGTATGTCTCTCCATCTGTTTGGATCATCTTTAATTTGTTTCATCAGTGTCTTATTGTTTTCTGCATACGGGTCTTCTGTCTCTTTAGGTAGGTTTATTCCTAGGTATTTTATTCTTTTTGTTGCAATAGTAAATGGGAGTGTTTCCTTAATTTCTCTTTCAGATGTTTCATCATTTGTGTATAGGCATGCAAGAGATTTCTGTGCATTAATTTTGTATACTGTTACTTTACCAAATTCATTGCTTAGCTCTAGTAGTTTTCTGGTAGCATATTTAGGATTCTCTCTATATAGTATCATGTCATCTACAAACAGTGACCGTTTTACTTCTTCTTTTCTGATTTGTATTCCTTTTATTTCTTTTTCTTCTCTGATTGCTGTAGCTAAAACTTCCAAAACTATGTTGAATAATAGTGATGAGAGTGGGCATCCTTGTCCTGTTCCTGATTTTTGAAGAAATGGTTTCTGTTTTTCACCATTGAGAATGATGTTGGCTGTGAGTTTGTCATATATGGCCTTTATCACATTGAAGTAAGTTCCCTCTATGCCTACTCTCTGAAGGGTTTTATCATAAATGGGTGTTGAATTTTATCAAAAGATTTTTCTGCATCTACTGAGATGATCATAGGGTTTTTCTTCTTCAATTTGTTAATATGGTTTATCACACTGATTGATTTGCATTTATTGAAGAATCCTTGCATTCCTGGATAAACCCCACTTCATCATGGTGTATGATCCCTTTAATGTGCTGTTGGATTCTGTTTGCTAGTATTTTGTTGAGGATTTTTGCATCTATGTTCATCAGTGATATTGGTCTGTAGTTTTCTTTTTTTGTGACATCTTTGTCTGGTTTTGGCAGTAGGGTGATGGTGACCTCGTAGAGGTCTTTGTTTTCTTCACTCACATATCTTCAGAGCCTAAAATTACTCATAGTATAAAGTAGGCTTTTAATATATATTTATTAAATGAATAAATGTGAGGTCAACCATGGTCCTTAGAGGTTAGAATTAAAATATTCTTTTTGTTTTGTTTTTTTTTATTTGTTTTTATTGAAGTATAGTTGATTTGAGGAGTATAGTTGAACAATAGGCAGTGGGTAATTTATTAATCCTGTGTAAATAGTTCTCTTTTCTTTGCACAAATGTAACTGAAGTGACTTTTGGTGATTAATAATAAATTACTAAATCTTCTCACACTCAGGCTATTCTGTGTCATCACATATATATCATAACTGCCCATGACTGGAAGCATTATCAGAGTGATAGCCACATACTTACAGTTAAGAATCATAGGTACAGTGAAAATGCATTCCCTATAATATTGATTCCCAAGTAATTTTAGACATTATCTTCACCTTTCCAGAGGTTACATTCTAGAAGAGGATATAATCATTAAACAAGTAATTAAATTGTGAGGAAGGCTATGATCTGAGAGTGCAGAGGGCTAGGGAACATGACCTATTCTCTCAGGCTCAGTGCTTCTTACATTGTTCTGTCATAATCTTTTTCCTTTTTCTCTTTTCTTTCAACCAGCTACTGAAACAGATTAATCACTAGCTATCTAATGCCTACTACATACTTAGCACTGGGCCAGCTGAGAATTATGAATGCCCTGATCTTTGATGATTAATAAAATAGAAACAAAGTCCATCAACACCCAAGGGTGCCTACCCCAGGAGGAAGGACAAATGAGTAGAAGACATAATGAATATAGTACATATGTACCAATGAAGGAACAGAACTCCATCAATTTCATGTGCTATTTGCAGCTGAAAAAGAGAGGGACCACTGTGTGCTTATGTGATAAAGAAGAGATTCATGGAGGAGGTAGGACATGAAACAGGCAAAGAAAGGTGGAGAGAAGATAGTTATCAGAGCCATTCGGGGAAGGGGGACAGCATTTTATTTAACTAACACTTTTATTTGTTTTTTTTTTGTTTGTTTTGTTTTGTTTTTTTTTGTGGTATGCGGGCCTCCCTTTGCTGCGGCCTCTCCCGTTGCGGAGCACAGGCTCCGGACGCGCAGGCCCAGGGGCCATGGCTCACAGGCCCAGCCGCTCCGCGGCATGTGGGATCCTCCCAGACCGGGGCGCGAACCCGGTTCCCCTGCATCGGCAGGCGGACGCGCAACCACTGCGCCACCAGGGAAGCCCTAACTAACACTTTTAGAATGGCTATTATGTGCCAGGATCTGGTCTAAGTGCTTTAGAAATGCTAACTCATTTTTATTTATTTATTTATTTATTTATTTTGTGGTACGCGGGTCTCTCACTGCTGTGGCCTCTCCCGTTGCGAAGCACAGGCTCCGGACGCGCAGGCTCAGCGGCCGTGGCTCACGGGCCCAGCCGCTCCGCGGCATGTGGGATCCTCCCGGACCGGGGCACGAACCCGTGTCCCCTGCATCGGCAGGCGGACTCTCAACCACTGCACCACCAGGGAAGCCCGCTAACTCATTTTTTTAAAAAAAATTTTTCTTATTTAAAAAAAAAACTTTTATTTTATTTTTGGCTGCATTGGGTTTTCCTTGCTGTGTGCGGGCTTTCTCTAGTTGTGGCAAGTTGGGGCTACTCTTTGTTGCGGTGTGAGGGCTTCTCATTGCGGTGGCTTCTCTTGTTGTGGAGCGTGGGCTCTAGGCACGTGGGCTTCAGTAGTTGCAGTACATGGGCTTAGCAGTTGTGGCGCACAGGCTCTAGGGAACATGGGCTTCAGTAGTTGTGGCGTGCGGGCTCAGTAGTTGTGGCTCGGGGGTTTAGTTAATCCATGGCATGTGGGATCTTCCTGGATCAGGGCTCAAACCCAAGTCCCCTGCATTGGCAAGCAGACTCTTAACCACTGTGCCACCAGGGAAGTCCCTAGAAATGCTAACTCATTTAATCCTCATAATAACCCTATGAAATATAATCATGTTCATCTTACAGATGAGAGTATGTGAAGCACAGAGAGGTTAAGAAGACTGTTCAGGTTTTGTAGCTATAAGTGGCAAGGTAGAATTTACAGCTGGGAATTACAACTGATGTGCTTTTAACCACTATACCCTGTTGCCTCCCCATTATTAACCAAGACACAGTGTTTGAGAAAGAACCTGAGCTATGGGGAATCAGTTAAACTGTGGGTGTGTTGAGATGATGGGACATCCAGGTGGACTATCAGGTGCCACTTGGGCATGCAGGCTGGGGCTTGTTTTGAAGACAGAAACCTGGAGTAATAGATTGGGAAGTGAGTCATCTGCCAAGTGGTATAGGTGAAGCAAGGAATATTCTGTATAGTTAGCAATCTTTAATTGTGCTCAGATGGAACACTTGCTAAATTCTGCCTATTTGACAGTCCTTAAGCAGAAAGGGGCATTTCCATTGTCTTTTAGGGCATGCCACTTATAGAGAGACTGCAAATCAAAATGAGGGAGAATGCAAAGATATTTGTAGTTGTGAAAAGTACCCATCGAGTGATATCAATCTGCACTGTATTACTATGTCTAAAGTCAACATAAACATAGTCACTATTGGGGAAAGGCTGTCTGAGGAGCAGAGAAGCTTCTATTTTAGCTATTTCTTGTTTTGCTTTGAGAGCAGAGCCTCAGGTTCTTGAAGGAAATGGTTTCAGGGCCTTTTTCAAAGTCACTGCAAGTGAAATTGTTAGAGTGTTGAACTGCTGCTATCATTATTCTGATTAACAATTCAAAACCTGAATTTGAATTATTCATGGTGTTTAAATAACTTATCAACATGAACAAAAGTGATGTGAAACTGTTGCAATTAGAAAAGCTTACTTAAAGCTTGTAGGCAAATATCGTTAATTAAGTAATATTGCCTGCTGGAGATGGAGTTTCCAGGAACCAAAGAGAAATTGGAGAAATGGAAGTCCAAGAGGTGAAAAAGAGTTGGGGGAAGGACCCTTTGTGTTATCTCATGGTTTAGAATGCTTGAGGAGGTTTTAGCAGGAGTCTTAGCAGGCCTACTACTGCCTTAGGAGAATCTAGTTAATTAGCAAAACAAATGTAAGAACAGAATTCATTCAACTTTCAGTTACTTGCTGGAAGACTGACGGGAATGGCGGTGCTGATACAAAAATAAAAGTAGCAGAGGAAGCATCCACCCGCAGGCAGGAGAACTAGGCTCTGGGTGGACAGGACCAGAGCTCAAGCCAGCTCAAGAGTGTGGCATCTGAGCACTTAGAGAAATCCTGAAGATCCCTTGTTGTATTTCATATGCTGTTTCTCCGTTTCCTTTGAGAACCATATTATTCTCAAGTCCTCCAAAGTGAGGAAGAGGTTTAGGGGAGATAGGAGACAACGCCATGAATAAGCATGATCAAAAAAAAAAAACCAAAACATTTATCATGTGCTACTAAGATTGAGTCTGAAGCTCCAAAGCCAAATATTACCTATTTCTTGTTTCTTAAAGAGCTCACAGTCATGCTGAGCAGGCAGAAAAGCAGATGGAGGGTCACGGGTGGGGCCGTAGAGGCATGCACAAGGTGCTGAGAAAGCACAGCAGAGGGGTACAGCTGTCTGAGGGCCCAGAGTCTGAAGAAACTCAAGGTTACCAGTGTTGGGGGCCCACACGGATAGAACAGATAAGTGACTACACCAGTCAGTGTTCTTGATTTCCAGCAACCCATACCAATGCTGGTTAACTTAAGCAGCAATTAATGGAAGGCAGCTCCTTTAAACAATGGGAATTATAGCGATAAGCTTGGCAAACTGGCAAAACCAGGGGATTTTGGAAGATAAGGTCAAGGCAAAGTCACCTCACCAGACTAGTTAGTGTGGGTAGCCACCACTGTCTCTTCCCAAATAAGATACTTGTCACCATGCCACTGACCTGCACTCCACATCCTTGAAAACCTTTAACTGTTCCTGCTTCATTGAAACTGTCACCAAGATTCAAATTGCTCAGTGCTGCTTGGCTAAATTCAGTCAAATGCCCCAAACCCAGATGCCATGGGACAAGTTGAAAATGTCTCATCCCCCTTGTTTTACTAGTGTGGCTCCTTTGCAAGCCTGCCTCCCACTTATTTGGGAATTCTCTCACAGGCTAAGGATGTTTGATTCCTGGGTGGCCAATGTTTTCACCAGCATCCTCTTCCAGCCCAGTGTCTTGTCCTTCAGCTAAGGAGTATTAAGGCTGGCTGAACAGACAATAGGACACTTGTATGCACCCTACTTCTTGGGAGATACCTTGTTTCTCTCCTGAACAAGCTTCTGTTATCTCCAGGAGTTGAGAAGAAACATGTCCTCCATGAAACATTGTCATATGCAGACATTATGAACTTCTCAGCTAAAATTCTAACATGAATCTCCTAACCTGAGCTAATTCTACAAGGACCAGCAAAGGAGCCAGACCGTCACTCCTCCTTCCTTGTGTTGCTGTTTTACTGCTCTGATTCCCTCTTGCCCTTCCGACAGAGCCAAGGTCGTGCAAAATTGTGAACCAACTGTATGAGTTTGCTGGGGCTGCTGTAACAAAGTACTGCAAACTGAGTGGCATAGACAACAGAAGTTTGTCTCACAGTTCTGAAGGCTAGAAGTCCAAGATCAAGGTGCCAGCAAGGTTGGTTCCTTCTGAGGACTGTGAAGGAGAAGTTTCTCCCATGCTTCCCTCCTAGTTTCCTGTGGTTTCATGACAGTCTTTGGTGTCCCTTGGCTTATAAATGCATCACCCTTATCTCTGCCCTCATGTTCATTTAGCCTTTTTCCTGTGCATGTCTTTCTCCAAATTCCCCCCTTTTAAAGCACACTTGTCATAATGGATTATGGGTGGACTCTGTTGCAGTATGACCTCATCTTAACTAATTATATCTGCAATAACCCTATTTCCAAATAAGTTCTCATTCTGAGGTATGGGAAGTTGGGACTTCAACATATGAATTTTGGGGGACACAATTCTACCCACAACTCCAGCCATCTAATCTACCAGTCAAATAAATAAGCTTCTCTGTTTAGAAAAACTTAGCCAGAGTTTAGTCAAAAATGTAGTTAGGGCTTCCCTGGTGGCGCAGTGGTTGAGAGTCCGCCTGCCGACGCAGGGAACATGGGTTCGTGCCCCGATCCGGGACGATCCCACATGCCGCGGAGCGGCTGGGCCCGTGAGCCTTGGCCACTGAGCCTGTGCGTCCGGAGCCTGTGCTCCGCAACGGGAGAGGCCACAACAGTGAGAGGCCCGCGTAACGCAAAAAAAAAAAAAAAAAAATGTAGTTAATGAGTAAGCCTGTTGTCTGGTCAGCGAGAATGGAAAGTTCTATGGTGTGTAAAGCATGGCTAAATAAAAAATCCGTGGGTAAGTTCTAAGTGATTTATTGTACGTGGACAGGCTAAATTAAAACTTGAAACAAAACAACCAACAAGCAAGCAAACAAGCAAGCAAGTGAATAGAAGGAATAAACCTAAATAGCTCTTGGGAGGGTCTGTCTGGTCTATGGTCTAAACAGATCACTTTAGTTGAATCTTTTTTAAAAATTAATTAATTAATTAGTTTTTGGCTGTGTTGGCTCTTTGTTTCTGTGCGAGGGCTTTCTCTAGTTGTGGCGAGCGGGGGCCACTCTTCATCATGGTGCGTGGGCCTCTCACTATCATGGCCTCTCTTGTTGCGGAGCACAGGCTCCAGACATGCAGGCTCAGTAGTTGTGGCTCACGGGCCTAGTTGCTCCATGGCATGTGGGATCTCCCAGACCAGGGCTCGAACCCATGTCCCCTGCATTAGCAGGCAGATTCTCAACCACTGTGCCACCAGGGAAGCCCTAGCTGAATCTTAGACTGTAGATCTTCTATTCTATCAATGCCTGACTTCACCTATTGAGTGGATCTGTGCTAAAAAGTGTGCATATATATATTTCTAATAGAATTAGGAAATTATAATTTTTATAGCACTCCTATTATGTTAATCTCCAGTCAAACACCTTTAGTTTTCACCATTTTAATGCTAAGTTGCTCTGCTGACTTTCAAGACTTCACTTTCTGGCCTCACCAAGGCTATTCAACCTTATTTCATATTTGTCAACTATTTTCTGCTCTAGTCAGATGCCTTCCTTACACCAAACACTAATCATTGGCTGAGTTCTTCTATTCTTTCCCTTTCCCTGTTAGACTCTTTCCATACTCTTAAGGCCCCATTCAAGTATATGCAGCCTTTCTTCTTCCCATTATGTTATTGTTGGTGGACTTTTCCACTGAAATCCAAATGGCATTCTAAACCTCCAAATATCTCAACTGTGTTGTGAACTAAAATCTGTCAAGTGCTCCAGTCGTGACACCATAGAAAGTTTATAAGCTCTTCAACTGAAAGGAGATGGCTTTATACCCACCTCTTGAAATTCCCTCAATTTCAACAGCATTGAACACAATCAACCATCAATGGGTCCTTAGTTGGAAGTCATTTTTTGGTTAAAACCTGACCTTTCCTCCCAAATACCATGATTGGGGAAGCATGACTGAAGCAGCTACCATGGTGTCTTTGAGAAAACTCTATACGATAGATACCTAGCAGATTATGCACTCCAATAATAACAATGCAATAATATGAGAAATGAAAGATTTAAAAATAAGTGAGCCAAGCATTATGGCATTGAAAAAAAGAGTAGAAGAGAATGAAATTTCCTTAACTTGATTAACTTTGGAAAAAGCCTATGGCAGATATTATATATGACAGAGAAACTATAATGCATTACATCTAAGACCAGAAAAAAGACAAAGATCCTTATACCAGCACTTGTGTTTTCAGAGCACTGGAAGTCCTGCCCCATGTGAAAGTGATATAAGGTCTTAGGAAAAGAAATAAAATTGTTGTTATTTGCAGGTGATATACACTAATCTAAAGTAATGCAATCACATCAACATACAAACTTTTTGAACTAACAAAGGGATTCAGTAAGTTTAAGGATATAAAATTAAACTCCAAATAGCAATCAGTTTTCTTCTATACTACTACCAAATATAATATAATGAAAATTTAAATGCCATTTATAATAGCAACAAAACCCATAAAGTATTTAGGAATTAACTTTTGCAAAAAGACATAAACTTTTAAACTAAGTACACTGAAAATTATATAAATAAATGAAGAGACATTTATTTGGATGTAATGACTTAAATTCTCACAAAATTAATCTTTAAATTTAATGAATACCATTCAACTTTCCATCTGGACATTAAAAAGAACTTGATAAACCTCTAAAATTTATTTTGGAGAGGGAAGATCCAAGAATACCTAAGTTAACCTTTAAAACATTGAGTGCATACTAGCCTTTCCAGAAATCAGAATATCCTACAGTGCTGTTACAATTAAAATGTATGGCATATATTCAAGAATAGATATATAGAGCTGTGAAATACAATGAAAAGCTGAGAAAGAGTCCCATGAATGTATAGAACTTCATATACTACAGTAAATATGGCACCATAAACCAAAGGGGAATTGACAGATGGTTTAGTAGGCGAGATTGGGAAAAGTGGCTCATTATATGGAGAAAAATAAAACTGGATTTTTACTAATACCACAACTAAAGGTGAACCTTAAAGGGATTAAAGACCTAAACATAAGTGGGAAAACTATAAACTTAAGAGTAAAACAAACAAACAAACAAACAAAAACTTTGTGACACAGGGGTAAAGGAAATCTTTTAAAATAAAACCTTGAATGACTACCTTAGGATAAAAAATATTAAATTCAATGACATCCAAATTAAGGATTTATGTTCAGCAAAGAACACTATAGACAAAGTTTATAGATGGCAGAAGGGGATGAGATAGTTGCAATGTTTAACACTGACAAGGGATTAATATCCATACTCTACAAGACAGCAACCACAAAAGAAAAATAGGTAAAAGATGTAAATAGAAAATTTAACCAGAAGAGGAAATCCAAAAGGCCATCAAACATACGGAAGATTGTTCAAATTCATTAGTAATCAGATAAATGCAAATTAAAGTAATGAGATAACATTTTACACATATTAGTTTGGCAAAAAGTGGGAAGCTGGAAGATGCCAAAGGCTTGGCTAGGATGGGAATGTGAAGATAGAGGAGTTCTTAGCCTCTGGAGAGCAATCTGGCCATCAGAAAAATAAGAATATGCACAGATATAAAGGGCTATGCACAGGGATGTCTTCTGCAGGATTGTTTGCAATGATGGAGAGTTGAAAGCAATCAGAGGACCCATCACTGATTCAGTGGCCAGGTAAGGTGTGGGCATTTATACTGCACGGATTAGATGCACGCGTAGCAACTAAACCATAGAGGTACAGTGATGAGTGAAAAAAAAAGTGCAAGAAATGCAAGGAGGCATCTAACACAATACCACGCACATAAATTAAAAATACATGCATATAAAACAATAAAGCCCATTTTGTAAGAATACAAACAAAAAAGATAAACATTAAACATATTAGTATGCTTGCCTATGGGAAGGTGGCAGGAGTTGGGGAATGGGAATGGAGAATGGAGATAAAAGGGAATTAAAAAAACAGAAACAAAAACAAAAAACTTGCCTTCCAGGAGAGGCAAGCTACTTAATTGGGTTTGGAGAGAGGATCATTTGATGTTATGCTCTCAGGCTGTCAATTAGGAGACAACAAGAGAGGTGTTTGGATGCGTCACCTCCCTGGGCTCATCATCTCTGAGGCTGGAAATAGAATCCAGAGCTTGGGAACCTACGTCCTGCATCCAGAGGTGCTGATGTTGGGCTTCTAATTGGACATGCTGTGTCAGAGAGCAGAGCAGGGGCTTCCAAAGAAATGCACAGGATGTATGTTTAGCCTCTGTGACGCGTTTTAAAGAGAAAGCAAGAAGCAACAGTGACACTCTTGCATCCTGTGATTAAGCCCTGGGAATTGTCTACCAGGGCTGTTATTTTATAGTTACAGCTGTGTCAGCCATCACTCAGACTGTGTTCCTAAAGGCCCTTGGGAATCAACGGAATGGCCATATTTCCAAAAACACTCTGCAACGTCCTAAGGGCTTGCTGAGAACACAGATGCCTTTTTTCAGGCAAATATTAAAAGTAAGCTCCTATTATAATCAACAGTGCTATATTACATACTTGAAAGGTGCTAAGAGACTCGATCTTAAATGTTCTCACCACAGAAAAGAAATGATAATCACGGAGGTATTTGTTAATGTTATGGTTGCAATCATGTTGCGATAGATAAATGTATCAAATCAACTCTCTGTATACCTTAAACTTATACAATGTTATATCTCAATTATATTGCAATAAGAATTAAATAAATAATAAAAAATAAACACACATACTTACACACATAAAGGAAGTTCCTGACTACTTATGACTTTCTCCTTGGCAAAGTGGAGCCCCCATGTCCTGCCCCCTCGTTCATGCATAATTTTACCATCCTCATGTTGCCCCAGTGGTAGAAACCCTCAGGTGAGGTTAGCGGCTATGGAGCTCACTCAGGGTAGAGCATACTAAAATGTTGATTCAACCGTCAGTTGGACTACGCCTCTCCAAGCCCCCAGACCCTCTCAACAAGTCACTGATGCCTTTAACCTACAGACCAGTGAGCCAAACCTAACTGGAATTAGGCTTATCTCACCAGCTGATGGGCTTTGGGGCTGGTTCTACTACCAGCCTCTGGTGGAAGCCTCTCTGTCTTGGAGGAGCTCTGCGTAGCTTTCTGCCTCATTCTTCCTGTATAGTTTTGCAAGTTCTTTTCCTGGGACTGGGATATTGGTTCTTTTCCTTAGAGCATCTCTCAAAAGCTAGGCACTGGGAAACAAAAGGAAGCACAGACAGATATAGAACCTTCTCTTAGGAAGCTTACAATCTAGTGGAGGAATCACAGGAGTGACCAAGAAAAGTCCTATGACAGTAAGTGTTTTCAAGTATACCCAGGATATGTTTTCATCAGGTATGGTGAGACAGCAGACTTGGAAAAGATTGTCTTGAAAGAAGGTTTTATTCTGCCCCAGTTTTATTGAGATATTTCTGACATATAGCAGTGTATAGGTGTAAGGCGTACAGCATAACGATTTGACTTACATCTACCACAAAATTATTATCATAATAAGTTTCATTAGCATCCATCATCTCATAAAATATAAAAAAAACCAGAAAAAAATCTTTTCATAAGTATAAGAAGGTTATACTCACAGATCCCTAAAAACAGAGATACCACATGCCAGGAAGGGCCACATGGGGAAGGATTAGGGTCAGTCAGGAGGCAGAGAAGGGGAAAGGGCAGAGCATGGCCCAGAGACTTTATTGGGGTTTTGATTGGAAGGAATGGGGAGAGGCAAGGTAGATATCCTGAGCAAGTTTAGGGTTGAACAATTTGAATAATTTTGGTGGGCTTTGGATGGTAGGTCCCAAATTGCCCAGTACCTGGTTATAGGGTGATAATTACATTACCCCAATGCAGGGGGAATACTGATTTGGTATGTGAAAGTTTGATGAGGGAGACAGTAGGGTGTAGGCTCTGGATCGGTTGGTTTCTATATAAAAGGCACGCTTCCAAGGGGAGTCATTTACTGTCTCTAGGAGCTAGCTATCCCTGAAAGGGGCAGTCTCGCTAGGACCAAAAATATCAGAGCATCAATAATACAGAAAATATAGTCAATACAATAGGAAACTGGATTCTTTGAGAGTCTGTGAAACAAGAACCTATTTTAACCTGGGTTGTCAGAGATGGCTTCTGATAGGAAATGATGAGTAAAGGGAAGGCTACACACTGAATGGAAGTTAATTAGGAGGGCTAAGGAGATATGCTCCATATTTAGGAAATGGCATGTGCAAAGGTCCTGGGGTGGCAGAAAGCCCTGAATGATTGAGGAACAGAAAGGTAAGACTGGAGTGGAAAGAGATGGAGCTTGGGAGACAAGCAGGGGCAGGCTCCACAGGAACTGGTGAGCAGTGTTAGGAATTAGGATGTTAATTTGAGGGCAGTGGCTAGCCACTGAAGGATTTTCAGTAGGCGATGGTCAAGAGTTCATACTCCACCTGCTTGGTTGGTCACTCATACTTCACCTGGATATGAGCAGAGCCCTCCTGTGTGTAAGTTGATCCTCTTGCTCTCCCTCTAGATACCAGGATCACCATCAGCTCTGGCACATTCCTGATTTGGAATATCACTGACTTACCCCTACCTCATCCAGCAGATGGAAATTCCTTAGGCAAACAGCTGACCAACCATGCCTGTGTTTCCTCTTCCTGGCCACCTTTACAGCAGCGGCCCCCAACATTTTCAGCACCAGGGACTGGTTTCATAGAAGACAATTTTTCCATGGAAGAGAGGAATGATTTCGGGATGATTCAAGCACATTACATTGATTGTGCACTTTATTTCTATTACATTGTAATACATAATGAAATAATTATACAACTCGCCATAATGCTGACAGGAGGTGGAGCTCTGGCGGTAATGCCAGCAATGGGGAGCGGCTGTAAATACAGATGAAGCTTTGCCTGCTTGCTGCTCACCTCCTGCTGTGCAGCCTGCTTCCCTCTGCTTTACAGCACAGCCTGAGCCAGTGCCCCAGCTCCCTCCGCACAGCTCTGGTCTTCCTGTCTTAGTCCATGTAGCTGCCATCCCAGCAAACAGAGGGGCATTCTAGTGGGGTTACTGTAGTCAAATTTGCAAAATGTTGAATGACTTGATGAAAAGCGGCCCCTCTGTCAGGAAGCACTCTCTCCTCCTAAGACACCCCAGCTAATGAATGAGAGATTGGTATGCAGAGGAGCACAGAGCTGAAATCAGACTGGCTTTTTCCCATTAAAAATGCACAAATAATAAATCAGCAAGGCTTTAACGCAATTAGATGTGAAACCTAATTTGGATCAGTTAGGTGTAAGGCCAATAGCTCCATGTGTCCAATCGTAAAATTGCAGAAGGGTAAGTCCCACAATGGTCTTGAGATTCATTTCTCATTCTTAAGAGTCCTGTGCCTAAAATACAGAAGGAACTTGATCTTCTGTATCTGGTTCACCTGCCATCCCAGCCTGATTTGTTTTAACTCTTCTCTGGGTACTTCTAGATTATTTGCTTTGGTCTAACCTTTGAAGAAAACAAACACATGAGTGGGTGAGAGTGGGAGGCACCCAGACAGTGGAGGAGTGCACCCTGAAGTAGCCCAGGCGGGCAAGAGGGGCAGTTGACAGTCTCCCCTGTGCTGGAACAGCAGCGTCACCTGGGCTGGTGGTGTCTCTCGGGCTGGAGGCACCTGGCACAGGTTGGAAGTTCAGCTCCCACTAGAGGGCTCTTCCTGGTTAAAGTATTGGGAAGCCTAAATGCGAGTCATGCAACGGAAAGAACACAGGACTTGGAGAGAGAAGACCCATGTTTGGATCTCTGTTCTGCCACATTCCACCTCTGTGACTCTGGGCAAAACAAGATTTTCTCTCTCCTTATAGAATGAGAAGGGTGGGATGGATTCCTCTCCGGTGGAGAGCTACCTTCGCTGGACGTGTGGAGAGTCTCTTTCTGCTGACTTCGCCCCCACCCTGGCTCCATCTGGAAGTCTCTCAGCTCTTAGGCTACCCCAGAGTCTGAACTTCCCTTAGTTAAAAGCTGGAGGCAGTAAACATTCTCATTAAAATGCAAATTAATTCTCTACACAGCTGCTTAAGTTGTTTTCCTGTGTTGTCATTTATTTCCTTTCTCTCCTTAGAAAGTGTGACCATAGGGCTTCCCTGGTGGTGCAGTGGTTAAGAATCCGCCTGCCAATGCAGGGGACAGGGGTTCGAGCCCTAGTCTGGGAAGATCCCACACGTTGCAGAGCAGCTAAGCCCGTGCGCCAGAACTACTGAGCCTTCACTCTAAAGCCCACGAGCCACAACTACCGAGCCCACGTGCCACAACTACTGAAGCCTGCGTGCCTAGAGGGGGTGCTCCGCAACAAGAGGAGCCACCGCAATAAGAAGCCCATGAACCACAGTAAAGAGTAGTCCCCGCTCACCTCAACTAGAGAAAAGCCCAGGTGCAGCAACAAAGACCCAGTGCAGCCAAAAGTAAAATAAATAAATAAATAAATAAATAAATAAAAACACCATTCACTTTATTTTAAAAAAAAAAAAAAGTGTGACAATAATGAAGCTCAAGCCCTTTCACCTGGCATTCCAAGGGGTGGGGGGTCTCTATCAAGATGCTAGACTTGAAAAGCATGCCAGGCAGTTTAGGGGCGTGGTTAGGAGGCAGGCAGCTCCTCCCCTTAGTAAATTCCTGAGCTTGGGAACACTGCTGGATTTATTCACCTTTATGTTTCTTCTCTGTAAAGTGAGAATAAGGATACCTATCTCACGAGATTATTATAAGGATTAAATATTATAACTTATTTTTAAAAACTTCCTGTGGTTGGAACAGGAAAACATTTAATAAATGTTGGTTTTCATGGTGACAAACCAAATCTATTTTTTCCTACAGACCTGTTTTCTCCCCACTCTGTATCTTGCTCATATTTCTGTCTTTCTTCAAAGCCCTGTTCAAATGCCAACATATACGTGAAACCTTTCTTGAATTTTGGGAGAATTAATAACTCCTTCTCCTTCTTGGCCCTTTCCTTGTGACTCTCTTGAGAATGTATTTTTATTCTGTTTTTTCTAACAATGATTTATGCATGTGCCTTTTTCATCCACCTTCATGCACCCACCCTCTCTCCCACCCACTAGGCTGTGAGCTATAAGAGGGCAGGGAACACAGCTCATTCCTTCCTGAATAACTCAATCAGTTCAATAGACATTTGGTGAATGAGCAGATGACTGAATGAATGCATGAGTGGAAGGTTACTCAAATGACATTTTCTGTCATTATCACAGATTAGTTTAATCAGGGAGCAGGGCGTCAAGAAACTCAAGTTTCGGGCTTCCCTGGTGGCGCAGTGGTTGAGAGTCCGCCTGCCGATGCAGGGGACGCAGGTTCGTGCTCCGGTCCGGGAGGATCCCACGTGCCGCGGAGCGGCTGGGCCCTGCTCTGCAACGGGAGAGGCCACAGCAGTGAGCGGCCCGCGTACCGCAAAAAAAAAAAAAAAAAAAAAAAAAAAAAGAAACTCAAGTTTCAAAGCGATTGGTGCTCATGGGAAGCTAAGGTCCGAGGTTTGCAATGCAGCCATGGAGGGACAGGCCTGTGTCGGGCCAAGGAAGGTATAGGGCGCCCAAACAAGTACTATCTTTTTTTTAACTTAAAAAAATATGCTCCGTGGCCTTGGTTTGTGTTGATGGTGACAAGTAACCACAAGAGAAATGAAGACGAGCACAGCATGATGAAAATCTGATCCATCTCGCTGGATTTGGCACCCCTGAGTAATGGTGGCTCTTGAAGGAGGGAATTGCTTCTATCAAAGATTCATGGGGTGAAGTGGGAGGATGTGGGAGAACACATTCACTATGTAGGCTATGTAAGATCCAGTTATACAAAACTGGGTTCCAGCAATCCCCAGTTAGATTTATATTTGTTCTGTGGGAATTTCACTTTAATTTAAAAGATGGTCACCAAATTCTCAAGCAAATTTATTTCGCTTAAATAATCACATTTTTTGGGTGGGTTAAAATAGTGAGACTGTGAGGGTGAAAACTGTAATCTCAGTTCTGATAGGGGGTTGAGAGTTCTTATCACTGTCTGGCATAATTGCCAGGTGCCAGCTCTCATCTACAGCTAGCCCCAGGGCAGCAAACAGAAGATAGTCGTGGGGGAAGTGTTTTGAGAATCCTTAGAGAGCTTTTCCATTTCCATGGCTTCTGGGAAATCACCATCAGTGACACCACCAATGGGGTGCTCTTGACATTTTAACTCTTTTACTCTCTATGTTCTTTTCATGCTCCATTCCAGGAGTTTTTGTCAACTTCTCAGCATTCACTTTAATCAGACCTGGCAGGCTCATCCCAAGTCTCCAGAAACTCAACAAAAGGCCTCCCTCTCCAGATTCCTGACCTTGAACTCACTGATTTCTCCAGGTTCTACTCACCACTGAATCCCGGCTCTCAGAGTCTGCTCCTCTAACTTCTAACTCAAACCCTTCCTCTTGTCCAGTTCCCTGGTGCTCATGGCTGATGTAGGATGATTTTTCTTGGCTCCAATCTAGCCTTGTGCTGAAATGCTACCTTCACATGCTTCTATATTTCCAGATTCTGGGACCTGGGGCAAGCAGGGTCAGACCTGGTGTTCAGCCCAGGGTACCAGGAAGCCCAGTCCCCAACCCCAGTCCCCTGATTGCCTAGGAAATGGGGTCAGTCTATTTCTTATCTTTTTCTCCCTTAAGCAGGGGCTGGTTGTTATAGAAGAAAAAAGCATTAAGATCTCACAATATGCCAGACACTTTGCATTCATTACAGTTTTCCACTTAATCCTCCCAGGGTCCTTGTAAGGACAGGAAACGTTAAGTGGTGAAGCCAGATATATAACCCAGGTAGTCTGATCACAGGTCACTTGTGTTTCTTCATGACACTCTCTGAGCCTCACTGTCTTCATCAACAAAATAGTGACGACATTAGTTTGAATCACATAATATTGTCTATATTCAACAATTTTTTGTTGAAAAATGACAATTTCAGAGAGTTCAATATATAATATTCCCTACCTTATAGGATAGTTGTAAAGATACAGTAATTGTCAAGTGTGTGGCACATAGTAAACTTAATAAACATTAGCTATTCTCACTACACCATACGCTTCATTTTCCTACTTTATCTTTTTGTGTATGTTTCTATGGCTTTCTGCCCCCTTTATCACAGTTATAGCAGTATCCCTAGTATTTGGCATATAGTAGGAATTCAATAAGTACTTATTGGATTGGATTTGATCGAATTTGTGAAGAAAAACAAAACAAAACTTGTGCTGTATTCTATGAATTCCAGAGTAGATGTCATTTGCAACCAATAATTGTATCCATCAAATTCTGAGCCATCCATATTGGTGTATGGTATGTACTTTACCTTTTCTCATCCAAGAATACCTGAAAAGTGGTTATCTCAGTGTTCTATTGTGGCTACTTGATAAAAACTATGAGATCGCAATTCCAAGGCCCAAAGAGGAGGATATTCTGATAAGTAGAGGAAATCTTGGCTTCTGGCAATCCCTTTCTTATTCTTAAAATAGACTCATTCTTGTACTGGGTTTATTATCTTTGGGTTTGGGAGACACAGCTAATCCCTGGAACATGCAGTGTCTTTTGGAGAAGCACAGGTGTGGGGAAAGAGACCCTGGACCCAGAGACGAGGCTCCAGAATGGCCACATACCCTGTGGGTCACGTGCAGAGTATGGGACCAGCCTGCTCTTTAGACCATTGAAGAAAGCTCTGTGTAAAGATCCAGACTGCTTGGGAGGCTGAGGCGAAGCAAATGCTTCTATTCTCCTGGCAGCTTCAAACCATCTTAGACAAGTTCATACTTCCCTGCTGTCTGAAATCTTCTCCAGCCCTCCTGTGCAGAACTAACTGTGGTCTCTCTCCACCCGCTGCTCCTTGTGTGTACATTTACCCCAGCCCATTACATTTAGCTATGTATAGATGTTTCCCCAAAAGCCATTTTCCCCACTAGACTCCATGTGGGCAGCCCCTGAATCTTATTCATGTTCTATCCTCGATACCTAATGCAATGCTTGGCAGCAAGAAAATATACAGTAAATGATTGCTAATAATACTAGTACTACTGCTACTACTAGTACTATGTTTATTAAATGCTTCTTGTTCTGGTTGAATTTGCACAAAGCCCTATGAGGTGCCTAATATTATGATTTCTGTTTTATGAAGGAGGAAGCAGAGGCACAAAGAGAACAGCCTGATCAGGCCTCCACAGCTGGTAAGCGGCAGAAACATGGTTCAAACCCAGGCAGTCTGGCGCCAGAACTTGCCCATTAACTGCCTCTCCCTCCTTTTAACAGATGAATGATTCTTGACTTTTGGCTAAGATGAAGAGTAATGAAGCGTAGTTCAGAAGGAAGGAATTCACCGTGGTAGGAGAAAAGCAGGATTTTATCTGCTTGCCTTTTGATTGCTGCTGTCAGAAGACCCCCCCGCCAGTCCTACTTCGGTTGATGGATACCAGCGAGACAAACACAGGCAATTTAGAGATTTCAGAGTTGAGGTCAGGAAATAAAAGCCCCAGAGGGACTCGGAAGCCTCTCATTCACTCAGAACACTCTAATTGCCTCAGTCAGCCACCAGGATGGCCGGGAGCCTTCGGGATAGCAGTCATTTCGGGGTTTGTGGGTGGAGCGCCATCCCTGGTTCCTCTGAAACGCAGCTGCCGCGTTGTCTGCCTCATCAGCGTCATGTAGTTCTCCCATCAGGAAAAGGCACCAGTGTCATGACCTTTCAGCCTCGTTCCCGAGTCTCATTAGGACAGAGCCCGGGGATGAACGTAATGAACGGCCGCGCCTCTATGAAGGCATAATGTGAAAATTGCTTCCACTGTGCCCCTTCGTGCTGGGCTGTGCGGAGATGCTGATGATTAAACCGTGAACTTGGCCTTGGGCTGAGGCGGCGGCGGCCTGGGACTGAAAAGAAGTGTTCGCTTTCATTCATGTCTGCCTCTCAGCCCCAGCAAAGCATGACTCACGTCTTATTTCCTATAGCCGTGTGTGTTTCGACTTTTGATTCATCCGTCCGATGCCACGCCGGGCTGAAGTCAAGGCTGCCTGCGCCAGCAGTAGCCTCCCAGAAGAAACTCCACCTCCGCCGGCTGGAGAGCGGAACTTGCCGCCAGCATTTACGAAAACACTTGCGTTTCTTCTCTTCGTTCTAATTGAGGCGAGGTAGCAAATGACTTGCCTTGAAGCACCGTCCAAAAATCAATTCTAATCACATTGGTATAAAGGAAATGATTTCTTTGCTTGGTTACCGTCTTAAAATTCAGGGATCGGAAGCTCGGTTTCAATGAATTCCCAGGGATTGGGAGGTGAATAATAATTAGGGATCCTGACTGCAGAATGCCTCAAACTTTCCAGAGCATTTCTACAACTATTATGTAACTGGCTTCTTGCAGCAACTGTCTGAGGCCCTCAGCCTAGGTCATAGTACCCTCATTTGACAAATGAAGAAGCTGGGGCCCAGGGAGGTTGAGTGATTTGCCTGAAGCCACACAGGTAGACAGAAGCCCAGCATTCTATCTTCTGCCATATGTAACTGCTGCCTGTTGAATCTGTTCTGAGTCAAGTTTTACTGTGGAACTGAAATATTTTTAAAATTCAAAACAAATTTTTTGGTCACCGAGTATAGCATTCTCAGAGATGGGAAGAGGAGGAGGGCGATGTGACGATACCACCAAAAGTTCTGGACCCAAAAACGAGGACTAATCCTCACTGAAGGTTAAACTACAGTGCAACACAAAATTTCCAAAAAAATTGTCAATCGAAGAATTATTTTTATCTCTAAGCATTATCAGTACTATTATTTTCTTAATATATATTTTCTATATTTAAGAAAAAATATAGAAAATTTTGTTCTATAATTTCCTCTTTTGTTAAGCTTAAATATAAGGAGGTATCACTGCTTCAATTTGAAAAATTTATCACCTACATAAATAGGAGTCAACCCAAACCATAAAGTCAATAAAAATATAAAGTTGTTAATAAATATCTTGTAGACCCTACAACCTACAGAGAACTCTGAGCCTAAGACCAAAAAGGGAAGATTACCAAGTATTAGAAAAGTGGTAAAAACAGACTAGCCCCCAACTGAAATTTTCTTCTTTATATAACCAAGAAATTTGTGCAAGGAATACATTTCAGACTATGACATTCAGTATTACTTGATGCTATGCCTACACCTGGCATAAAATCACTTCCAATAGTGCTGTGGATATGCTTTCCATATGTTGGGAAACATAGATGCATCTGATTGGCTCCTTTGAGAACAGGAGTCCCAGGAAAAAGCAGGACAAGATCCTCACTGCAAATTCATCTCATCATTCTTCTCTGGGTAAGTCTATGACTGCAAGGTTATAGACATTCAAGTTACAATAATGTCCCAAACCAGTTGATTTCAATATTTATATCAGTCAGGACAGGCTAAGTTATAGATGGTAACAAACAACACTCCCCAAACCAATAAAACAACTTTATTTCTTGCTCACACTGCATGGCCATGAAAGGTCTGGAAGGCAACTCTGAACATTGCTGGCTGTCACTCAAGGACCAGGCTATGTGAGCAGCCACCATCTCAAACTTTGCCTGTTGCTTTGGTGAGGGAAAGTGAACTCTGTAATATGTCCGTTCTGGCTCACAGGCTAGAAGTTTCATAGGATGCCACCCCAACATTAGAGTCCAAGAAGTTTAATTCTGTATATGCTCAGAAGAAGGAAGAATCAGAAATATTTTATGAAGAGTACTAAGAGCTACAATAAAAACAAAATTAAAGTCGCATATTCACTTGAGCGTCTGTATACGGCTCTGGAGCTGCCTGATTAAAAAACATACTATAATATACATATAAATATTTGTATTCCCTTTCATGGGATTCAATGGACCTCAAGTTAAAAATCTACGGTCTAATAAATGAAGTAACTGCAAACATTTTTTTTAAAGAATCAAAATAGTAGAGAAGAGGGGTAGACCATTTTCCGAGCAAGGAGAGTGATGTGAATGAAAATGGGTCTGAAGAGATTAAGTGTATCTTCTGGTAGAAAGGTTTACACAACTGAAACAGAAAACCTAAGGATGTGAGACTGGAGAGGTTTGGGAGAACATTAAGAAAAAAAATCAGTGAAAACCTTGGACTATGGAAAGTTAAGTTATTTGGTATCAGTTGAGCAGGGGAGACTCATAATGGAAAAATGTTGAAAGATAATTTGCTACTGTGTTTTTAAGGATTAAGCCCCATGGTTTGTACTTAGTAGGCAATTAATATAAATTGGCTGTTTGATTTTGTTTTAAATCAAACACCCCAGTCATTCAGTCAACAGTATTTCTTGAGTGCTGGCTCAGATTAGAAATAGAAATGATTTTCCTTAAGATGCAAACACCTAAGTTCCTGGAGGAAAAGGACATGTGTGGAAGGAGATTAGTGATAAACCTAATCTCCTGCTGGGGAGAGATTCTTAGAAAAACCAGATATAAGAGGATGTGAAAATGGATGGATGAATAAGAAAGGAGCAACTGGGAAGACTTATCAATGGTTGGGGAAAGGAGAGGGGCAAGGGAGTGGAGAGGGAGAAAGTGCAGGAATGAGCTGAGGAGATAATGATTCCATGGTTGAAACCAAGGGGCAGAGATGATAATTAATCATGTGATGCCATTGAGAAAGAGATAAGAGATCGGAGAGAATTTGGTTGGATTGATATGTTTATTTGTAGATGTTATTATTTTTAAGGTTGGTTTGGATGGCTTTTGGGTATAGGGTAAGAGAAAAAAGGATCCTTGGCTTCAGGTCCTCAAAGAGATTATTGTCAGCTGGGAAGAGAGTAATCGAAGAATTTCCCGAACGAATGTTGCATTACAACTGTAATAAGTACTAACCAGGAGAGATATGTGGTCCATGAGAGAATATTTTGCTACGAGGTTCCCAGATGATGCTGATATTCTGATCTGGGACCACACTTTGAGGATCTCTGCTCTAACATGTACTTTACATCAATCCACTTATAATTCAAACAGCTTCAGTGTCAAAGTAGTTAGATGATTTGACTTGTGCACTAAATTCTGGACCAAAAAATCCAAGAAAAAAAATTGACTGTGATGTGGAATACAGACACAATGGCTGGATTTGGGGGAGAAGGTTTTAGGTTTTAGGAGACTGTTTTCAGCTCTCTACCTTATATTATATATGCAAGTGCCCTATCTCTAGAACTGATATATTCATTTTAAAACAATACTCTAAAATCTATGCAAAGGCTAAGTGAACTGTGAAAGTCATCTGGTAAAGCAGTGGGAGCCCTGGACCCAAAATGCTAAACTTAACTGTAATAATGCTAAACTTTGATCTTAAAGACTCTCCTACATCTTACTAGGCTTCTTATTAAAAGGAGGGGTAGGAGTATGTAGTTGGGTTGTTTCCAAACAGAAAATATCCCTATTAAAACATTTGCATGTAAATCCTTAAAGTGTTGATTCACAAAACAATTATGCCAGGAGAACTTGAAAGATTGAGACATTCAATGTTGTTTTAGGCAAAGTAATTAACTTCTAGTGCACAAACTTCGTTCTCGCAAAGCCCACTGAAGGAGCAGATGCTCAAACATGCATGGTATTAGATTAAGAGAATGGTACTTTCTCTTCTTCCAAGCACCAGATGGTTCCAGAATGCAAAGACAATGGAGAAGAAAGCCTACATTCATTTGGTTTAAGTGGTTCTCACTGAGGGTTTATGAGAAAGATCATATTTTAGTACCTAGCAGACAAATGCAAAAATAATTTCACAGCTGATCCTCATTTCACAAAGAAAAGAGGCGCAGGGTCCAAGGGTTAGAAGGGTCTTAAATGTTATCTAGTCCATATAGGGCCACCAGTAATGTGGTATCTTGTTAAGAAGAGCAAAAAAATAACAAAGAATAAACAAATACTAGAATTATAAATAGCTTACTTTTCTTTATGTGTAACTTAAATTTTTAATTCAAATACTAGAAAATGTTTTACAAAATAAGGGAAAGAGTAGAAAAACATAGAGTGCTCCTATAATGAAAGATAATTTTTCTTAAAAAAATTTTAAACATAATTTGCTAGCAGTGCCTGAATCTCAAACAAATAAAGGCAGTTCATTTGCATAAGGACACTTTGAAAGGATTAAAAAATTCCAAAATGGAGTGTGTGAAGCTTTGACAGTAGAAATAAGAAAATGTTAACTCACTTCAACACAATATATTTTTGGCCAGCCATTGTTCAAGGCCTCTTAGAAACTAATGATTTTGTCTGGAAAACTAGGTAGTTACAGTATTAAGTATACCAGTTTCTGATTTATACATTCTCTGACAGGCTCCACTTTTGCAAGGGAAGTGGAAAAACATTTTACTCTTCTTTGATAGTGAGTTTTTTTAAAAGTCATCTATGTTAGGAAAGAACATTTATTAATACAAAAAATTGTACTCTAAAAGAAAGGAGTTTAAGTAAATTTTGGAAGCAACGCATCAGGGTGGTAAAGAGTCAACAAGGAGTATAAAGAAGAAAAATAAAAATAAGGGAAGAGAGGAAAACAGGTGAGGAATGAGCAATGAAAAGTATCCCAGTGCAGACCACCTCTATCCCCTGGCAAGTGCTGGAGGACCTTAGGTCACATATGCTGCAGACTTGATCCTCCATGAAAGTCTTGTCTTCCAAGGGAAAGAAGGATGAGGGAGGAAGTTAGAGTCAGAGAAGAGGGGAGAGAAAGAGGAGAAGGCAGATGTATTGGCCTTCTGGATCTTAATTGCTTTCATATAAATTGAAACAAAATGAGAAGTGTAATGGAGTGGAAGAGAGTTATTTTCAAACTGAAGGATTACTAAAGGCAGAAATTTCATGTACAAATGATAGGAACGTCAGAATCCGGTCTAAATGAAATATGAAATTGAATAACAAAGGACAAAATGATTAAGATTTAAGAAAATCTGACCATAAAATGAAATTAGTCCATTCTAATTATTTAGATTTAAGTTGTGAATGATTAGCTTGATCTTAACAGCACCATGGTGAGGATGCAAGCTAATTTAGTAAAAACCATTATCATAACACATGATATAATTACTTTGAAAATGTCCAAGATATAGAGCTTTGCTTCTTGGAAGCAATGATAATTGCCAGTTTAGACCTACCAGAAAATTAAAATTTTGTGAAGAACGTTTAAAGAGATCTTACCTCAAGCTTAGTGATAAAAAGATTTATTTATCTTTAATATACATGCTCTAAAAGATTTCACATCAACATGAAGTTTGCTTTCTCTATGCATATTGCACTTTAACTTCTTCTCCAAATAGATTTCTATTAGAGAAAATAGTTCCCTTTAGAACAAATAAGTACTGACAAAAAATTAATGACTTCTAAAGATATACTAAATATAACTCACTGAAAAATCTGTAAAACACAGGCCACTGAATAGAATTTTCCAAATTCAAGAACTACTCTCTTATTTGGAACACATTATAATATGTCCCATAGCATCAAGGAAGTGAACTGATGTCAACTCTTGTTTTCCATTTTTGCTGCCCCAGATAGGAGTCTGAGCCTGTGCCATCTGAGCAGTGATCAGGAGAAACAATTGGGACAACCCCTGAGGAATTTTGTCAAAGTGACTATATTCTAGACTTGGATCTTTAATTATTGGATCCATGCCATGGTCATTTCTGTATTCCTATCACCTAGTAGAGTGCCTAAATCAAAGTCTTTATTATGGAAACACCTTTGGAAAGGACTAGGTTCAAATCTTACCTCTATCCATTATGAGTGAGGAAACAGTAGCCAATTTAGTTATTTCTGAGTTTCAGTATCTTCAACTGCAGAATGGAGACAAAAATAACTATCTATTAGAGTTGACATGAGGGTTAAATTAGGTTGCTGAAGCTCCAAGTACAGTGCCTGGAACATAATGGAACTCAGTAAATTATAGGTGTTTATCATAGTCTATAGTAGGCAAGAATTCAGTTACTCACAGATGGCTCATAGCTCTCCAACTCCTTTAGCTGATGGAGCCAGTCCATCACTGTGGCTGCCTCCTGACATCTCACTTCTACTTGGAACTTTTGAATGAGGTTTTATATGGATTTAGAATGATTAAAGACATTCTCAGGAAAGAGGTTGACTATGGGGCCTTGGAAGAACTATAGCTTCTGGTCCTTGCCAAAAAGGTTAGTTCCACATATATGCACTAGCCTGATCAAGAGTGACTTCCTTACAGAACAAAGATGGCAGAGTAGAAGGATGTGCTCTCATTCCCTCTTGCGAGAACACCAGAATCACAACTAACTGCTGAACAATCTTCTACAGGAAGACACTGGAACTCACCAAAAAAGATACCCCACATCCAAAGACAAAGGAGAAGCCACAATGAGACAGTGAGAGGGGAGCAATCACAATAAAATCAAATCCCATAACTGCTGGGTGGGTGACTCACAGACTGGAGAACACTTATACCACAGAAGTCCACCAACTGGAGTGAAGGTTCTGAGCCACACATCAGGCTTCCGAACCTGGGGGTCCGGCAAAGGGAGGAAGAATTCCTAGAGAATCAGACTTTGAAGGCTAGTGGGGTTTCAATGCAGGAACCTGACAGGACTGGGGGAAACATAGACTCCACACTTGGAGGGCACACATAAAGTAGTGTGCACATCGGGACCCAGGGGAAGAAGCAGTGACCACAGGGAAGACTGAACCAGCCCTACCTGCTAGTGTTGGAGGGTCTCCTGCAGAGGCGGGGGGTGGCTGTGTCTCACCATGAGGACAAGGACACTGGCAGCAGAAGTTCTGGGAAATACTCCTTGGCATGAGCCCTCCCAGAGTCTGCCATTAGCCCCACCAAAGAACCCAGGTAGACTCCAGTGTTGGGTTGCCTCAGGCCAAACAACCAACAGGGAGGGAACCCAGCCCCACCCATCAGCAGTCAAGCAGATTAAAGTTTTACTGAGCTCTGCCCGCTAGAGCCAGCTCTACCCACCACCAGTCCCTCCATGAGGAAACTTGCAAAAGCGTCTTAGATAGCCTCATCCACCAGAGGGCAGACAACAGAAGCAAGAAGAATTACAATCCTGCAGCCTGTGAAACAAAAACCTCATTCACAGAAAGATAGAGAAGATGAAAAGGCAGAGGGCTATGTACCAGATGAAGGAACAAGATAAAACGTGAGAAAAACAACTAAATGAAGTGGAGATAGGCACCCTTCCAGAAAAAGAACACAGAATAATGATAGTGAAGATGATCCAGTACCTCAGAAAAAGAATGGAGGCAAAGATTGAGAAGATGCAAGAAACGTTTAACAAATAATTAGAAGAGTTAAAGAACAAACAAACAGAGATGAACAATACAATAACTGAAATGAAAACTACACTAGAAGGAATCAATAGCAGAATAACTGAGGCAGAAGAACGGATAAGTGACCTGGAAGACAGAAGGGTGAAATTCACT
>NC_041215.1:124491095-124493207 GCF_002837175.3 Physeter macrocephalus | reverse complement strand
TACTCTACCCGGCAAGGATCTCATTCAGATTCAATGGAGAAATCAAAAGCTTTACAGACAAGTGAAAGCTAAGAGAATTCAGCACCAACAAACCAGCTCTATAACAAATGCTAAAGGAACTTCTCTAAGTGGGAAACAGAGACAAGAAAAGGACCTACAAAAACAAACCCAAAACAATTAAGAAAATGGTCACAGGAACATACATATTGATAATTACCTTAAATGTGAATGGATTAAATGCTCCAACCAAAAGACACAGGCTTGCTGAATGGATACAAAAATAAGACCCATCTATACGCTGTCTAAAAGAGACCCACTTCAGACCTAGGGACACATACAGACTGAAAATGAGGGGATGGAAAAAGATATTCCATGCAATGGAAATAAAAGAGAGCTGGAGTAGAAATACTCATATCAGATAAAATAGACTTTAAAATAAAGAATGTACAAGAGACAAGGAGGACACTACCTAATGATCAAGGGATGAATCCAAGAAGAAGATAAAACAATTACAAATATATATGCACCCTCCATAGGAGTACCTCAATACATAAGGCAACTGCAAACTGCTATAAAAGAGGAAATCGACAGTAACACAATAATAGTGGGGGACTTTAACACCTCACTTACACCAATGGACAGATCATTCAAAATGAAAATAAATAAGGAAACAGAAACTTTAATTGACACAATAGACCAGATAGATTTAATGGATATTTATAGGACATTCCAACCAAAAACAGCATATTACACTTTCTTCTCAAGTGCACATGGAATATTCTCCAGGATAGGTCATATCTTGGGTCACAAATCAAGCCTCAGTAAATTTAAGAAAATTGAAATCATATCAAGCATCTTTGAAATCATATCAAGCATCATGATCATATGATCACCATGTGATCATCTCAATAGATTCAGAAAAAGCTTTTGACAAAATTCAGCACCCATTTATCATAAAAACTCTCCAGAGAGTGGGCATAGAGGGAACATACCTCAACATAATAAAGGACATATATGACAAACCTACAGCAAACATCATTCTCAATGGTGAAAAACTGAAAGCATTTCCTCTAAGATCAGCAATGAGACAAGGATGTCCACTCTCACCACTATTTCTCAACATAGTTTTGGAAGTCCTAGTCACGGCAATCAGAGAAGAAAAAGAAATAAAGGAAAACAAATTGGAAAAGAAGAAGTAAAACTATCACTGTTGGCAGATGACATGATACTACACATAGATAATCCTAAAGATGCCACCAGAAAACTACTAGAGCTAATCAATAAATCTGGTAAAGTTGCAGGATACAAAATTAATGCACAGAAATCTCTTGCATTCATAAATACTAATGATGAATAATCTGAAAGAGAAATTAAGGAAACACTCCCATTTAGCATTGCAACAAAAAGAATAAAATACCTAGGAATAAACTTACCTAGGGAGACAAAAACCTGTATGCAGAAAACTATAAGACACTGATGAAAAAATTAATGATGATACCAACAGATGGAGAGATATACCATGTGCTTGGATTGGAAGAATCAACATTGTGAAAATGACTATACTACCCAAAGCAATCTACAGATTCAATTCAATCCCTATCAAATTACTAATGGCATTTTTTACAGAACTAGAACAAAAAATCTTAAAATTTGTATGGAGACACAAAGGACCCTGAAGAGCTAAAGCAGTATTGAGGGAAAAAAGTGGAGCTGAAGGAATCAGACTCCCTGTCTTCAGACTATACTACAAAGCTACAGTAATCAAGATAATATGGTACTGGCACAAAAACAGAAATATAGATCAATGGAACAAGACAGAAAGCCCAGAGAGAAGCCCACGGACCTATGGTCAACTAATCTACAACAAAGGAGGCAAGGATATAAAATGGAGAAAACACAATCTCTTCAATAAGTGGTGCTGGGAAAACTGGACAGCTACATGTAAAAGAATGAACTAGAACACTCCCTAACACCATACACAAAAATAAACTCAAAATGGATTCAAGACCTAAATGTAAGACCAGACACTATAAAGCTCTTAGAGGAAATCATAGGAAGAACACTCTTTGATATAAATCACAGCAAGATCTTTTTTGATCCACCTCCTAGAGT
>NC_041215.1:124476838-124490590 GCF_002837175.3 Physeter macrocephalus | reverse complement strand
AACTAAAAATAGAATTATCATATGACCCAGCAATCCCACTACTTGGCATATACCCAGAGAAAACCATAATTCAAAAAGACACATGCACCCCAATGTTCATTGTAGCACTATTTACAATAGCCAGGTCATGGAAGCAACCTAAATGCACATTGACAGATGAATGGATAAAGAAGATGTGGTACATATATACAATGGAATATTACTCAGCCATAAAAAGGAACAAAACTGGGTCATTTGTAGAGATGTTGATGGATCTAGAGACTGTCATACAGAGTGAAGTAAGTCAGAAAGAGAAAACAAATATCGTATGTTAATGCATATATGTGGAACCTAGAAAAATGGTGCAGATGAACCGGTTTGCAGGGCAGAAATTGAGACACAGATGTAGAGAACAAACGTATGGACACCAAGGGGAGAAAGCTGGGCGGTGGTGGTGTGATGAACTGGGCGATTGGGATTGACATGTATATACTGATGTGTATAAAATGGAGGACTAATAAGAACCTGCTGTATAAAAAAATAAACAAAATAAAATTTAAAAATTCAAAAAAAACCCTACTCTCTTAGCAACTTTCAAGTATACAATATTGTTAATTATGGTCATTATGTTGTGCATTACATCCCCAGAACCTATTCATCTTGTAAAAAAATAAATAAAAGAGCGACTTCCTTGAGGGTTGTTGAGACCTCTGCTGAACCTACTCAACCCTCTAAGAGTAACCTTGTGGAATTTTCTGAGGCTGTGTTGATACTGGTTAGTTCCACTGGCCACACAGAACTACTGGAAAGCAAATCAGGTGAAACTCAGAGTGGCTTATCTTTGTCAAGATTTAAAATAATATTATCATGTGTGTAAAGCTAACAAAGATGTCTGCAAATGAGCTGATTTCATTGAGGTGGTGCTTGAGAAATGAGATTTGTTAACTCAGGTCTCTTCAACCTAGCGCTTAACCTTGCTCTAAAATCCCATTATGAGGCATAAATAGATTAGACAAATTGGCCACAGGACTCCAGTCTAAGCCTGTATGAGTTCCATGTCAATCCACAAATGATGGCCTACCACTCATTAGGAATCAAATAGCTTTACCAGGAGACCAAAGAGAGAGAATGAAGGGCTATTTTTCCCAAGATTATTTTTTTTCCTAAGGTTTTAAACTATCTCTATTTCCTTGAGGAGTTCAATAGTATTGTCGTTTACCTAGCATCGTTAGAAATCATTAAGTAAGACCTGGTAATGAGAAATCTCAGCTCAGGCTTCATTTCCCAGGACCCCCACCGAATTTCTAGATTGAACCATGCTCCCTGCTGTCTGTTCTGGCTGACATCTTTCTTAGTACTTTCCAATTTATATCAAGTCAAAATAATCTGTTTGTCTCTCATCCCCACCAGGCCAAAGGATCCTCAAAAGAAAAAAAGAGCATATATATATGTATATATATAATACAAATATATATGTCATCATCTTTATATCTGGCACTTAGTAGGCATTACAACTTACTGAATGGATAAATCAGTAGCTGATTATTCATTTAACAGAGACAAAAGGGATCTCTTATACAGCAAGATTCTTTTGTATACTTAAAGTATATTTCAAAATATACTGTTTTTAGGAGAATCATATCTTTAATGAAATGAAGTTAAAAATTTAGGCTTATATAAATTATTAAAATATATAATCAGGTTACCTGGTAAAGCACAGGAATGATTATGAACTACAAGTCTGAGAGGTTGGAGTTGGAAGTATTATATTATTCCCTAAACTGGTCACATTTATGGAAGGTATTCAATTCATCTGATTCAACTGGAGAAGGAAAATATTCATAGTATAACTTCCTTTTAGTTACAAATGAATTACAATTACATATGTGTCACACTTTCCTCAAACAGTGATATGTTTTTTTTTCTTATTGGAAGTATTTTCAACTTCTGAACTTCCCTTTTTGAGATCAAATGTTGTAAAAGATGCCAACAGATTCATATAAAATTATCAATTACTAGACCTGAGACCTTAGAAATACCCACTTCAAAATTATATTGAAGCTCTAAAGCAAAATTCCAACTCATTAGAGCCTTAAAGGTAACTCACATAAAAAAGAGAAAACTTTTTTATTCAAATAAATATGGTTTTAAAAACAATGCTGCTTGTGGTTATGATATAAAATATGTTTTAATATTCATAATGTGTCTTCTGTTCCTCTTGGAGCATACTGAGGAATGGTAATGTAATTTCTTTGTGACCACTGAAGGAAAAAAAAAAAAAGTCCTTGTCTGTAAAACTTTCTTATAACGACGATTACAACAGCAACAACAATAGGAAACACTTATCACAAGCTATTAGAACATAGACGAGATTGTATTGCAATTAGCCATGTCTACCTGATGGATTTTTCTTTCTAAGGGAGATTGTGCAAAGCATTTTATTTCAAGTCTCAAAGATTTTGATAAAAGAAAAAAAAGGAAACTGCAGTTTTTACCACAAAAAGACAGGTGGCGTAAGCAGGCAACTTTTTTTTTTTTTTTTTTTTAAAGATATATAAAGTGCTTATTTTCTCTCTGAAGAAGCTCGCCTATGCTCGGGTTTGTGGCTGAGCCGGTGACGTCAGTGTGGCAGTGCGGAGTCAGGCGCGGCGGCTCCCTATAAGCCGAGGAGCTGTCCGGGTGCTGAAACGGTCAGAGCAGCTCACGCAGCGGACCAGCAGGAACGTGCTGTGGACATTCTCTGCCATATAAAAAAGAGGTAAGACTGCTTTTCCCTTTGATTTACTTGAAAGTTCTAAATTGCGTGTTCTCTCCTTAATTCCTAGCTAAGAAGAAAAAGACCATTTGGCAAGCTTGTATCTATAGAATAGCTGAACAGCAACCTGCTGCTCATCGGCCAATGTAAGGACACTATATATGTGTACATATATATGATTGAATCTGTGATTTATACCACTTGCTGTTAGGTATTTACTAACCATAGTGCTATTTACATAATCATATATAAGAAGCATGAATAAGTTTAGGATATTTGTGTCAATACACATTATTAATGTAAAGTTAACCAAGCCTGATATTTTGTTTCTTTCCTTAATTTATTGTTTCTTCCCCTAAGAACCAGATACAAGGCCAAGGATATAATTTATATGCTTAATATTCTTAACAGTAGGTTTCCAATGATTCAAAGGCTGTTAAACACGTTAGTGATAGAAGCAACCAATTTTGGAATTAGGTTTTTTTTCCCTTTGACACTTACCTTGCAAGAGCTCAAAGTTAATTAACTATATAAAATTATTTTCTCAATTGGTATACTCTGAAAAGGCTTACATTATTATTTCCTAATTTTAGTCCTAGGAAGGTAAGATTAGAATGAGCTTCCTTGTTTATTCAGGGTGAAATATTATCTTGGGTTACAGGTTGGATATGACCATGGATTACAGAGAGATCATAATTTGGAATGCATGAGGAAAACATTCATAACTGTACAAACTATTATTATTATGCTTTGGTTGAAAGAGGTTGTACAATATCTTGCTAAATATTTTGAATGGGACAAGTGTTTCTTTTTTTCTGCATCCTAACTAGTTGAATTGCTCAAATTTGATATATCCAGCTGCATTTGTTAATGCTCTAGTCTAATTTGAATAGAAAAGACATTTTAACTTACAAGGCTTTAGTTCAAACTCTATATAGAATATTAGAGCTGTTGAAACCACCTTCACTACTTAGATGAGCTGCTACCTGGGAAAGAAATCCCTTGAGCCTTACTCAAAGGCAATAACTATGTCATCCAAACTGAATCTGAATAAATGACCAAACAGTAGCTCTTGTTAGGCTGTGGTTTAAATAACTGCATTGGGTATTTTGCTCCAACTCCACAGCGAAGCCCACCTACAAGATAATGATTTTAAAGACCAGCACATAACCCATCTGTTAAAAATACTTCAGGATAATGGTCTCAAAGAAAATAAGTTCACTAAGATTCTTAAAACTACTAGTCCAAATGCCAATGTTGAAAATTGATTTCCAAATCTAAATTAATCCTGAAATGGTATAAAGAAGAATGCATAATTTACTTTTACTTAAACCTAAGAATTTATGAATGCAATTTCCTTTAGTAAACATTGATTCATAGCAAATATTTTAGAAATTTTCTCTGACATGCCTTTAAAGATTTTCCTTTCAGTAAAGTAAGTAGTCAAGTTAATGGGGATCTTTTAAATAAATGTATATTTTACTAACTAATTTTAATAATCATTTAAATAAATAAATATGTGCTAAAGAAATTTCTGTAATTACAACTTTTTTTAGGTTCTAAAAACTGAGAACATTACTTAAATACCAATATAATCTAGTGAACAATGATATTTTCTACAATTGATGTCTAAGCTAGTAGATAATTGTACCTACATAACTTAGCTTATATATCACAAAACCATAATTCAGGTACGATATCATGAACAAACTTATAAAATTCTTTTACATTCACTTTATTTGTAACAAAAATTGCAAGTATTGAAATAGGTTTAAATGTTATCAATGCCAAATGTAAAACATGTAAAAACTAATCCTTTTGCTAATTCATACATGAGACTCTCAGGCTTGGTGAAAAAAAAATGAATGAAAAATTTTAAGTAGGAAGAATTCAACACATTGTATTTATCTAAATTGGGAGTTACATAGTGGTTATTTTAAGATTTTCTAACAGTATGAGTCATTTAAGATTTCATAGGTCCACACCCAAATAGACACAGACATAAGTCAAGCTGAATCTGAACACTCACAAGTTCAGAAATAGACTGGTTAAGAAAGCTTATGTTCTCTCTGTAGCATCTGTTATTATTTACTATACACTCTTGAGGGCTGAGGAAAAATATAACCATGATTGCATTTTACAAGACAGTCACAATAAAATTATTAGAAGAAATATGGAGTGCAGATATTTTAAAACAGTTTATATTTTAGTACATTTACACTGAAATAAACTTCACTGGATATCATGGATTTATTATTTTTTGTAACTCTGGCTATTGTGCTTGTGTATCCTGACAGTACCGTGTGTGTTATTACATGTCAATCAAGATGAGTAATTATAAAGTGTCAGACTTCTAAATTAAATATTTTGGAATTCAGTGGGTAAATAAACACTGCTTTGGGGATATTTAAAGAAAAAACTTCATTAGGTTTACCTACTAGCTGGGACTTGAGAAGACCCATATTCTGGAGGTCATTAAGGTATAGACCTTCCAAAATTAATAGTATGATTTAGTGGCAGAGTGAGAACAAGTTATTTCTGAAAACGTATGGATAATTCAGTATGATTAACATTAACATGGTATATCACTTCATCATATATAGTAATGTCACTGCTGCTGTGTTTCTACAACAAATTACACGGACAATTCAGGAACTAAATCACGTGGTTTTCGATAAGGAGATAACTCTGTGTGTGTGTGTGTGTGTGTGTGTGTGTGTGTGTGTGTACATGCATGTTTTAAATTAAGCCAGCTAATTTTTTTGCCATTAATTTCAGAAGGAATGCTGTACAAGATAACTAAAACTCATCTTGGAAAGTCTTTATTTAACAGAAACAATGCATACTACAAAACAAACAACATGTTTTATAAATTAAAAAATAAGATTTGAGAAACTTCCTATCAGTGTTTTTGCTATTATTTTAACCAAGAGAATGCCATACAAATTTGATGCAAATGGGTAACAATTTTGCTAAAGATTCCTGTGGTTAGCTTGTGAGGATTGTGTAGGAAATATTTATAGATTTTAAAAAGAGTCATCCTAAATTAATGTGGAATAATCTCTACTATGGTTTCTTTTTCCCCTCAATGGTCAATAACCTGTTTTGCTATAGGGTCTATTACTCTGTTTCATTTGTGTTAACTCATGTTTTCTGTGCTTTAAGGAAATCTTTCAAACATGGCAGAAGCTAAGACTCACTGGCTTGGAGCAGCCCTGTTTCTCATCCCTTTAATTTTCCTCCTCTCTGAGGCTGAAGCAGCTTCATTTCAGAGAAACCAGCTGCTTCAGAAGGAACCAGATATCAGATTGGAAAATGTCCAAAGGTTTCCTAGTCCTGAAATGATCAGGGCTTTGGAGTACATAGAAAAGCTCCGACAACAAGCTCACAAAGAAGAAAGCAGCCTAGACTACAATCCCTACCAAGGTGTCTCTGTTCCCCTTCAGCAAAAAGAAAATGGTGACTTGCCAGTAAGTTCAAGGGATTCCCTGAGTGAAGATGAGTGGATGAAGATAATACTTGAAGCTTTGAGACAGGCTGAAAATGAGCCCCAGTCTGCACCAAAAGAAAACAAGCCCTATACCTTGAATTCAGAAAAGAACTTTCCTATGGACATGCCTGATGATTATGAGACTCAACAGTGGCCGGAGAGAAAGCTCAAGCACATGAGATTCCCTCCTATATATGAAGAGAATTCCAGGGACAACCCCTTTAAACGCACAAATGAAATAGTAGAGGAACAATATACTCCTCAAAGCCTTGCTACATTGGAATCTGTCTTCCAAGAGCTGGGGAAACTGACGGGACCAAACAACCAGAAGCGTGAGAGGGTTGATGAGGAGCAGAAACTTTACACAGATGATGAAGATGATATCTACAAGGCTAATAACATTGCCTATGAAGACGTGGTTGGGGGAGAAGATTGGAACCCAGTAGAGGAAAAAATAGAGAGTCAAACCCAGGAAGAGGTAAGAGACAGCAAAGAGAATATAGAAAAAAATGAACAAATCAATGATGAAATGAAGCGTTCAGGGCAGCTGGGCCTCCAGGATGAAGATTTCCAGAAAGAGAGTAAAGACCAGCTCTCAGATGATGTCTCCAAAGTAATTGCCTATCTGAAAAGGTTAGTGAATGCTGCGGGAAGTGGGAGGTCACAGAATGGGCAAAACGGGGAAAGAGCGACCAGGCTTTTTGAGAAACCACTTGATTCTCAATCTATTTATCAGCTGATTGAAATCTCAAGGAATTTACAAATACCCCCTGAAGACTTAATTGACATGCTCAAAACTGGAGAGAAGCCAAATGTATCAGTGGAACCAGAGCAGGAGCTTGAAATTCCCCTTGACCCTGAAGACATCTCAGAGGTTGACTTAGACCATCCAGATCTGTTCCAAAATAAGATGCTTTCCAAGAATGGCTACCCCAAAACACCTGGTCGTGCTGTGGCAGAGGCTCTACCAGATGGGCTCAGTGTTGAGGACATTTTAAATCTTTTAGGGATGGAAAATGCAGCAAATCAAAAGCCTCCATATTTTCCCAATCAGTATAACCGAGAGAAGGTTCTCTCAAGACTCCCCTATGGTCCTGGAAGGTCTAAAGCAAACCACCTTCCCAAAGCTGTCTGGATGCCAGATGTTGAAAACAGACAAATGGCCTATGAAAACCTGAATGACAAGGATCAAGAATTAGGAGAGTACTTGGCCAAGATGCTAGTTAAATACCCTGAGATCATGAATTCAAACCAATTGAAGCGAGTTCCTAGTCAAGGCTCATCTGAAGATGATCTACAGGAAGAGAACCAAATCGAGCAGGCCCTCAAAGAGCGTTTGAATCAATACAGCTCTCAGGAGACTGACAAGCTGGCTTCGGTAAGCAAAAGGCTCCCTGTGGGGTCCCCGAAGAGTGACGATACCCCCAACAGACAGTACTTGGATGAAGATGTGTTAATGAAAGTGCTGGAATACCTCAACCAAGAAAAGGCAGAAAAGGGAAGGGAGCATATTGCTAAGAGAGCAATGGAAAATATGTAAGCAGCTCTCATTAATTGCCCTACTTTCACCCCTCCCACCCCAAGCAAACACCAACATTTCTCTTTAGTGTGTTGACTTCTATCTTGTTAACACTGTTATACCTTTAAATGATGTACAGGCAGATGATTCCATTTCACTGGGGTGTCTACTTCACTAACTCTGAGCTGTTCTCTTGTGTATGGATATGTGTAAATGTTATGACTTCTGGATAAAAATATTAATCATATCCCTTATTCAAGAAAGATATCTATGATAGTGTTTAATAGTGTATCTAATGGCTGTGGCATTGTTGATGCTCACATATGACAACGAGTGTCCTATAATTCTCTTGAAAGTTTTTAATACTTATTGAATTATTTTGTTACTGTCTGTAGTGTTTTGTGGAGTATTGGAGCAAAAAAAAAATAAAGCATTATAAATATATAGTTTCATTTATAAGGCCTTTTCTATTGTGTGTTTTGTTGTTGTTTAATAAATGTTATTTCTGGACAACTGTGGGTTATTCATTCTGGAAAACCAGAGACGGTGACTATGGAGCAAGCAGTATGGAGCTAAAAGAGAAAATCATCGCCTTCCACAGTCTATCCAGGTAAGAAATAAGGAATTTAAACATACGACCATACTGCACATTTGTAGAATGCAACATCCTCAAGCAGCCCACTCCCTAATGCTTGCCTATAGTTTTTCTCATATTTATGATTATGGAATAAGACTTTTGGTATCATATTTATACCTTTTACCCTTGATTTATATAAATGCAAACATTTAAGTCTTCCATAACCAGCACTGAAAAAGAAGAGATGTGTACGGGGCAGTCAGAAACAGTTATAGCAATCTACTATATTGGAAGCAATCTACCTATTCTCAGGTCACCCTGGTCCCCAGAAGACAAGGCTGCTACTCTTTGGTATGGTTTGAGAGGGGCCAAAGGATCCCCAAACTGACTGTCAGGTAAGTGAATGGCTTAGGCACAGTGGGAATACCTCAGCTGCCCTCTCTCTTGTCCACGTGTTAGAGAGAATCCTGAGCTAAGCAGTACATAATTGTTATGATGTGCGTCACTTCAGGGGTAGATGCTATCAGCATCCTGACATATCAACAGGGAATCAACAACAGCAGCGAGAAAATATATAGAGCAACAAAGCAACAGTGGTCGTAAAAAACCAAGGAAATAAATCACAGTTACTATTTACTGAATATTTATTTTGCACCAGGCACAATACTAAACACTTTATCTCATTCAGTTTGTACTGTATCACTGTCAAAGGCCACTTATTATCACCCTTTTACATCAGAAAAAGCAAAACTCAGAAAGTTTAAATAACTTCCCCCAAGCCACCCAGTATTATAAATTGCCAAAGCCTGTGTTCTTAACCACTTCACTACACTGCCTCTCTGGGGAGGGCCGTTTCAGCTGAGGGATGGGGCATTGGATGTGGGGTGGTGGGAGGCTTATGTAATCTCAGTATGGGTCACTTCCAAGGGAGGTCACTTGTGTGTGTGTGTGTGTGTCTGTGTGTGTGTGTTTGTCAGGGGTGGGGAGGAGGGACAATCCTGGAATGATTAAAAGGCAATGAGAAGGCCCTGCACACCTTGGGGAAAACACTGAATGTAGGTTTTCCTATTTTGTAATTTTGCCCAGACTCTTTTCTGTCCAATTATCATGCACTTTCATGGAATTCTAGAATCTGTAATCTAAGACCTTAGAGGGGAATTGTCTCTACAGTGTTTCTAATAAGTGGTTTTTACTCAAATGCCTCATGGGGCAGTACTATGAATTCAAGATTATGGAGAGATCCAGGATATTTGTGCAGCTTAAAGTCTAAGTACATATTTATATGCCATGCTTTGCAGATGTTCACATATACCACCACCTGCCCATTACATTTTCTCTTCGATTTTGTTTCATGCAGCCATCCACTCCTAGTAGCCTAAATCAGCCACGTGACTCTCTCCATGCATGCCCTATGCAGAATGAGATCTTGGCACATGTCCACCCAACAGAAACTTGCCTTCACTGTGATGTGTGAATGTTCTACCGGGAGGTTAGAAAATGAGAGCAAGTTAATTGACACAACACAGCTGATGAGGCCCCAGGCTGGGATTTACACACACATCAGTGGGCTGGCAAACCCTGCACTCATTCTGCTACACCGTGCTGCTTTTTCTCAAAGTCTCAGTTACACTTGAAATTCCCTGATTCTCTAACAGTGACATTTCTGGCATCAGGATTGGCAGTTTGGGAAATATATTAATTTGGGATATATATTCTTTTTTTTTTTTTTTTTTTTTTTTTTTTTTGAGGTACGCGGGCCTCTCACTGCTGTGGGCTCTCCCGTTGCGGAGCACAGGCTCCGGACACGCAGGTTCAGTGGCCATGGCTCACTGGCCCAGCCGCTCCGTGACATGTGGGATCTTCCCGGACCGGGGCACGAACCCGTGTCCCCTGCAACGGCAGGTGGACTCTCAGCCACTGCGCCACCAGGGAAGCCCAAGGGATACATATTCTTTACCTGACTTCTCTCAGACACTAGTCAGCAAGCATCTTTGCCTTTTTGCAGCATCACCATATACCCAGCTATTGAGTCATCAGATTTATTTATTTCTGATCTAAAGGTATTTTTTCATAAGTGTTTTAGTACATTACTTACTAGCATAATAAATTAAGCTCTAAGTATAAAGGATGTGGATGACAGACTAGTTGGGATTAGGGCAACACTGCCCTTTTCCCTGGCCAGAAACCTCCTTCAGCAGAAGTCAGGAAGTAGCTTGAGCCCTCCTCACAAATGCCCCCTGCAGGCCACCACTGGAAGGGTGCACTACACCTGTACCCCTTTGTAGGAGTCCATGCCTTGACAGGAGTCAGATGGCCTAGCACTCTGTATGCTTTTGGCAAGACGACCACCTACCAACCCTTCCCTTCCTTCAACACTCCCAGCCTCTTGACCCTACCCATTTTGGGGACAGTTAGGACTAAGCTGATGGTGCCCTTTATAACAAGACTTCCAAGTCATCTCTCATTTCCCATACTCACTCTCCAAACTTTGTATATCACTTCTTTGGACCCCAATTCCTACTCTGTCCCATATCCTATATATTTTTTCATTTGTCTTTGATACTCAAGGTCAGTCATCAGCAAAATCCCCTGCATCCTCAAACTCTTCTGTGAATGTTCTTTTTAACCTTCTTTCTCTGGGGAAAACCTACCTCTCCTCTGAGGTTCCTGTTTCCCCTGAAACTCTCTTTCTCCTCTTTGCTGCTTACAGTACATCTTCTCTCTTCCATAAAAATATCTGACCTTGAATCTCATGCTATCGCTTACTACCCACCCTTTACCCCCCAACTGTTGCAGACAGACATCTACTGCCCCAGGTCACTTACCCTCACGCATTAAATATAGTTCCTGATCACTGTCACTTTTTCTAGCACTGCTACCGTGTTCATACTTGTTGTTTTCAATATTCATAAAGATGACTTTCCAATATTTTCCAGGCTCCATCCTCACCAGCCATTCACTTGCATGGTTGCGCCCTTGCTCTTTTCCTTACTAATAACTGCAGCCTCTCCTAAACTGAATTCCAAACATTTCACCCTAACAACCACCTTCTATATTTCCATGGTACTGCCTCTAGTGCCTTACTTCCAGTAAAATCCCCCACACCCACCAAAAATGTAACCTATGGATCCTACCATCTTTCCACTCTCTCTTATCCCCTTTATTCTTCACCACCCACGTTGTCAAGTTTAAATTTCATGGTTCATCATTATAGTCATTCCTTTGTAAACATTAACTCCCGTCAGTCTCTTGTGTTTCATGGTAACTTCTTTGCTAAACAAGAATTCTAGTAAAGTCCAATTCTCCACCCACTCTTACCTTCTCTCATACAACTGCATGATCTGGCTCTGAGTTTCCCAGTACTCTGCATTACTCTCTTTTCTGCCTGCACTGGCTTGCTCACTGTTCCTTGAATATGCCTCAAGAGTTTTGCAATTGCTGTTTCCTCCTTCAGAAGTGCTATTTCCCCAAATATCTACATGGTTTTCTCTCTTACTTCCTTCAAGTTTCTGTACAAATATTGACGTCTTGATACCACACTTTCTAAAATTTCAACTCCTACACACTTTTCCTATCTCCATTCATTGCCTGATTTTTTATCCTTAGCACTTTTATCTAATATTCTTAATTTTCACTTTTATTTTCTTTATTGTCTACTCCTCCACCACTAGCATGTAATTTCCCTGAGGGTAGTTTTATTCATTGTGGTATCTCTAGCTTCCTAGAACAGTTACTGGAATATAAAAAATGCACAGAAAATAGATATTGACCAAATGAATGAATTGAGAATGAAGAAATAAGGGAGAAAAGATAGGAGAGAAGGAAGAATTGAACTTGACTTTAAATTTAGAATAGTGGGACTAGGAACCAAGATGGCGGAGTAGAGGACGTGCTCGCACTCCCTCTTGTGAGAACACCAGAATCACAACTAGCTGCTGGACAATCCTTGACAGGACACTGGAACTCACCAAAAAAGATACCCCACATCCAAAGACAAAGGAGAAGCCACAATGAGATGGTAGAAGGGGCGCAATCACAGTAAAATCTAATCCCATAACTGCTGGGTGGGTGACTCACAGACTGGAGAACACTTATACCACAGAAGTCCACCAACTGGAGTGAAGGTTCTGAGCCCCACATCAGGCTTCCCAACCTGGGGGTCCGGCAACAGGAGGAAGACTATCTAGAGAATCAGACTTTGAAGACTGTTGGGATTTGATTGCAGGACTATGACAGGACTGGGGGAAACAGAGATTCCACTCTTGGAGGGCACACACAAAGTAGTGTGCACATTGGGACACAGGGGAAGGAGCAGTGACCTCAAGGGAGACTGAACCAGAACTATCTGCTAGTGTTGGAGGGTCTCCTGCAGAGGTGGGGGGTGGCTGTGGCTCACCATGGGGACAAGGACACTGGCAGCAGAAGTTCTGGGAAGTACTCCTTGGCCTGAGCCCTCCCAGAGTCTGTCATTAGACCCAACAAAGAGCCCAGGTAGCCTCCAGCGTTGGGTTGCCTCAGGCCAAACAACCAACAAGGAGGGAAGCCAGCCCCACCCATCAACAGTCAAGCCGATTAAAGTTTTACTGAGAATGCCCAGCAGAGCAACAGTCAGCTCTACCCACCACCAGTCCCTCCCATTAGGAAACTTACCAAAGCCTCTTAGGTAGCCTCATCCACCAGGGGGCAGACAGCAGAAGCAAGAAGAACTACAATCCTGCAGCCCGTGGAACAAAAAACACATTCATAGAAAGATAGACAAGACGAAAAGGCAGAGGCCTAAGTACCAGATGAAGAAACAAGATAAAACTTGAGAAAAACAACTAAATGAAGTGGAGATAGGCACTCTTCCAGAAAAAGAATTCAGAATAATGATAGTGAAGATGATCCAGGACCTCGGAAAAAGAATGGAGGCAAAGATCAAGAAGATGCAAGAAACGTTTAATAGACCTAGAAGAATTAAAGAACAAACAAACAGAGATGAACAATACAATAACTGAAATGAAAACTACACTAGAAAGAATCAATAGCAGAATAACTGAGGCAGAAGAACGGATAAGTGAACTGGAAAACAGAATGGTGGAATTTACTGCTGCAGAACAGGATAAAGAAAAATGAATGAAAAGAAATGAAGACAGCCTAAGAGACCTCTGGGACAACATTAAACGCAGAAACATTCGCACTATAGGGGTCCCAGAAGGAGAAGAGGGAGAGAAAGGACCAGAGAAAATATTTGAAGAGGATATAGTTGAAAATTTCCCTAGCATGGGAAAAGAAATAGCCACCCAAGTCCAGGAAGTGCATTGAGTCCCATACAGGACAAACCCAAGGAGAAACATGCCAAGACACATAGCAATCAAATTGGCAAAAATTAAAGACAAAGAAAAATTATTGAAAGCAGCAAGGGAAAAGCAACAAATAACATACAAGGGAAC
>NC_041215.1:124475996-124476612 GCF_002837175.3 Physeter macrocephalus | reverse complement strand
AAAGACACAGGCCTACCTAATGGATACAAAAACAAGACCCATCTATATGCTGTCTACTAGAGACCCACTTCAGACCTAGGGACACATACAGACTGAAAGTGATGGGATGGAAAAAGATATTCCATGCAAATGGAAATCAAAAGAAAGCTGGAGTAGCAATACTCATATAGGATAAATAGACTTTAAAATAAAGAATGTTACAAGGGACGAGGAAGGACACTACATAATGATCAAGGGATCAATCCAAGAAGAAGATATCTAAGAGAATTCAGTACCACCAAACCAGCTCTACAACAAATGCTAAAGGAATGTCCCTAAGTGGGAAACACAAGAGAAGAAAATAACTTACAAAAACAAACCCAAAACAATTAAGAAAATGGTCACAGGAACATACATATCGATAATTACCTTAAACGTGAATGGATTAAATGCTCCAACCAAAAGACACAGGCTTTTCTTCTCAAGTGCGCACGGAATATTCTACAGGATAGATCACGTCTTGGCTTACAAATCAAGCCTCAGTAAATTTAAGAAAATTGAAATCCCATCATGCATCTTTTCTGACAACAACGCTATGAGATTAGAAATGAATTACAGGGAAAAATACGTAAAAAAC
>NC_041215.1:124474096-124474409 GCF_002837175.3 Physeter macrocephalus | reverse complement strand
AACAGATGGAGAGATATACCATGTTCTTGGATTGGAAGAATCAATATTGTGAAAATGACTATACTACCAAAAGCAATCTACAGATTCAATGCAATCCCTATCAAATTACTAATGGCATTTTTTACAGAACTAGAACAAAATATCTTAAAATTTGTTTGGAGACACAAAAGACCCCAAATAGCCAAAGCAGTCTTGAGGGGAAAAAAATGGAGCTGGAGGAATCAGACTCTCCGACTTCAGACTATACTACAAAGCTACAGTCATCAATACAATATGGTACTGGCACAAAAACAGAAACATAGATCAATGGAAC
>NC_041215.1:124442023-124473985 GCF_002837175.3 Physeter macrocephalus | reverse complement strand
TTGCACTGTTGGTGGGAATGTAAATTGATACAGTCACTATGGAGAACAGTTTAGAGGTTCCTTAAAAAACTAAAAGTAGAATTACCATATGGTCCAGCAAACCCACTACTTGGCATATACCCAGAGAAAACCATAATTCAAAAAGACATATGCACCCCAATGTTCATTGCAACACTATTTACAATAGCCAGGTCATGGAAGCAACCTAAATGCCCATCGACAGACGAATGGATAAAGAAGATGTGGTACATATATACAATGGAATGTTACTCAGCCATAAAAAGGAACGAAATTGGGTCATTTGTTCAGACGTGGATGGATCTAAAGACTGTCATACAGAGTGAAGGAAGTCAGAAAGTGAAAAACAAATAACGTATATTGACGCATGTATGTGGAACCTAGAAAAATGGTACAGATGAACCGGTTTGCAGGGCAGAAGTTGAGACACTGATGTAGAGAAGAAACATATGGACACCATGGGGGAAAGCCGTGACGGGGTGGGGATGGTTGTGTGATGAATTGGGCGATTGGGATTGACATGTATACACTGATGTGTGTAAAATTGATGACTAATAAGAACCTACTGTATAAAAAAGTAAATAAAGTAAAATAAAATAATTAAAAAGAACAAAAAACAAAAAATTAATACTAAACTTTCTTTGGGTTATTTGTATGGAAATATGTTAATATAATCGTTTCAGACATTACATGAAATTCCTAAAAATCTTATATGTTCTGGTATAATGTTATAAGTCATAATTCTAGTTATTATTTTAAATGTATATCTCAGAAATAACTAAATTTCCTTGTCAATTGCATTATTATGAACTTTCATCAAATCTTTAACCGTGGTCATTTTTAAGTCTTTTGTCATTTACAGACAATTCTGGGTGTACTCTGTTGCTTTTGCAAAAATGTTCCTGTAAAAGGGTTTCATCTTCAGGGAATTCATGGAAAAGACTCTGACAAGTACAGGTTTCTGGTAACTGACTGTACTGCTGAACTGAATGAATAAGCATTTTCAGAACTCTAATGGAAAACTGATGAATTCATTAAAGTGCTAACAAAAGATCAAGATAAAAAAATTAATTACATGGGACTGAGTGAACTGATGAGGATGATTATAATTTTTGTGACTTTCTCTTTGAATAAAAAAATATTTTAAAAAATTTAGAACAGTGAAACAAGGTAAATCTTTGTTGAAAAAATGAAATATCAATTTTATTATATCAATTCAAATTTGATTAGACTCATTTTAAATTTTTCAGAATGAAATTAATGAAAATTAATAACATTAGTAATTAAATTTTTACAGAATAAAATTAATGAAATAAAACTTTTTGATCCAGATTTCAATATATTTCTTTACCAAGTCTTTTACCTTTGCCTAAAGGAAACGTAGCAGCAGCATTGCAACTCAATTACCTCTGTACCTTAGCATTTGCAGAAAGGGGATAGGTAAGAGGCTGTCAGCTTGTGACAACTGGACCCAGATATTTTTTTCAGTTTAACTTATGCATTATCAGAAGGGCCAATGCCATGATTAGACAATCCTCTAAAATGCCATAGTTCTCTACCATTACAAAATTATAGTTATTTTGGTATTTTTATCAATATAAGTGAGAATTATAGTTATTTTACCTCATACAAGAAAAAAAATCACTGCTATTATAAATGCTATGGACATTGGTCACATGCTGATATAAGTTATGCTAGCCCAAATACGTAGCTATTACGGCTAATGATATTTATGCTGCAACTATTCTTCCTGATGGTTGGAAGGCTAGGAAGTCCCATGGGCTTTGATCAGGGAACTTCTGAAGGGTGAAAAGAACCAGGGACTGAAAAGCCAGTGGAGTTTTCCTGGCAGATTTAAGCCTTTTGATTTGGAACAAAGATGACAATTTGTCTGCAAGTGTTCAGACAGTGTCTACCTTCTAAAGGGTTTATTGCAGCAATCATGAGCAAGTTTCTTTTTCTGGAGGGCCAAAGCCACATGTGTATTTATAGTTAATTTCCATATCATTTACATATGGCTACATCCACTCCACTTTCCATTCTCAAGACTTTTTCAAGTAAGAATGTATTGTTTTGGTAGTATATGTATGTCCATGCCACTCTCTCACTTCATCCCACCTTACCTTTCCCCCTCCCTGTGTCCTCAAGTCCATTCTCTATGTCTGTGTCTTTATTCCTGTCCTGCCCCTAGGTTCTTCAGAAGCATTTTTTTTTTTTAGATTCCATATATATGTTTTAGCATACGGTATTTGTTTTTCTCTTTCTGACTTACTTCAATCTGTATGACAGTCTCTAGGTCCATCCACTCACTACAAATAACTCAATTTGTTTCTTTTTATGGCCAAACCCTCTTCAGCATTTATTGTTTGTAGATTTTTTGATGATGGCCATTCTAACCGGTATAAGGGAATACCTCATTGTAGCTTTGATTTGCATTTCTCTAACGATTAGTGATGTTGAGCATCCTTTCATATGTTTGTTGGCAATCTGTATATCTTCTTTGGAGAAATGTAGCTAGTGGGAAGCAGCCACATAGCACAGGGAGATCAGCTCGGTGCTTTGTGACCACCTAGAGGGGTGAAATAGGGAGGGTGGGAGGGAGGGAGACGCAAGAGGGAAGAGATATGGGGATATATGTATATATATAGCTGATTCACTTTGTTATAAAGCAGAAACTGACACACTATTGTAAAGCAATTATACTACAATAAGATGTTAAAAAATGTATTTTTTATGCCGTGAGGTTTGTTATTTTATCAGATTCTTTTTTTTTCTTGATGATCTTTTATTAAATCATTATCATTGTTGTGACTTCTAAATGTCATCAGGGAACAGTGGGTGGTAGGGTGGAAGGTCTTGGTGAAGATGGGCTATAAGGTTCATGCTAAGACAAAATGATGTAAGAGCCACATTGGTACTTCCTGTTGCTCCAGCACATATTTATATCTTGATGCTTTTACTTCCTCACCCTGCTGCAGTCTTCCAACATTTTACTCATTTTTCAAGACTTAGTGTACATGCTGCCACCTCCATTAAGAGTGCACTGACTGTTCCTCTTTGTTAGCTTTCATGGTGATTTTCTTTTACCTTTGTTGCAATATTTCTTTTTCTCTTGGTCTTGCTACATAGCGATGGCTAGTCATGTTGACCTCTCTGTTTCACCTGTTAAATTATAAGCTCTCTGAAGTCAGAGGCTTGCTCTGAATCCCCTCTCTGTATCCTCTATGATGCCCAACCCATGCCTCTTTCATGTGAGCTGCTCAGTATACATGTGTTGAATAAATGAGAAGATGTTATCTAGCATACCTTCCTCTTTGCTGTCTTGTGTTTTTGGGGTCTGTGCATGTACCTCTGTAACCTCAGCTCAACTTAATAGAAAAGAAAAAAGTGTCTACTGTGCATCCGACATGGTCATCTGAAGGGCTCTCTAGCCTTGGTGTTTTCAGAACATCTGAAATCCCAGAATAGTACCATGGTTTATGCTTCAAAGAGTATCAAATTTAATATTTACCTTAGTTTGAGTTGGAACCCGACTGTAGCTCCCCACACTGGTATCCCTTTTTAACTGGCAGTTTTCTAATCCTGAGGTCTAGAAACACGAGTTTGCTATTTTAAACAGTTAAGTTTTCACACGTGTTTTACAGGGTGAGTTTGGACCACCACTTAATAGTGTAGCCTTTCTAATGTTGGCTGGCATATCAATTCCTGTATCACACCTCAAAGAGCATTCAGACTTCAGTTCCAGAAAGTCCCTCTGACCTGATAGATTGGAACATTTACTTGGAGAAGAGGCTTTGAAGCTAATAAACGAAACAAAACAAAACTGAGTAAAATTCTGGCTTTGTGATTTATTTGATCAGGCACTTAATCTAGCTGGATCTGAGGAAGGGATTATACTTACCTTACAAGGTTATTGTGAGGATTTATCAGCAATGTGTGTGAAGTGGCTTTGCAGTGCCCAGAACAAAGTAATTGCTAAGTATATAAGGTAGAATTTCCCAGTCAATTAATCAACAACTATTATTAACCATTTGCAATGTGTAAATCCTAGTATTAGACATTATGTAGAGAGAGGGTTATAAAGGATACATACAATGTATTTCCACAAAAATAGACCACACTCTGAAAGCACTTTTACTCCATTTATAAACAGGATTATTTCTCAGGCTGTGGCTATTTTGAGAAAGTGATTTGTGATTAAGCCACAAGTTCTGATTCCATCTGTCATGAGTTCCAATTTAACTGGGGCCATTTCACGGGAATTGGAATATTCAGAAGTCTGTGGGTAGTATGAACCAACACTTCAGGTTTATTTTAAGCTTAAAATTGCAAATCATGCTAAAGTTCCCCAATATGGGCAGGGAAAACTGTCAGATCAAGTTCCAATTTCATATATTGTCCTTTCTGCACACTGCCCAAATCTTCTTTTTTAATGAATTTTCAATGAGATAATGAAGACTTGAATCTGATTTTATTTGTTCTCTACATTCCAATGATGATACAATGATAAACTAACCCCTATAGGTTTAACATGAATACTTAATAACCACGGTGTGTTTAAAAAGCCACATAGATTTTAAAAGAAACAACAAAATTATTTCTTCTTGGTCTTCCCATTCATAGGCATTACACAGTAAGCTGACTTAAAAAATAAATAAAGCAGAAGCCCCTTCCCCGTTCCACTTATTGATAACCCCACACTTCAATTCATTCTGAACCAACAGGTTGCTATGGTAGCAGGAGAGTCAGGGTTACAGCACTGCTCTGCAATGTGAAATCAGCACAGTGCAGGAGCCGCTTCAAAATTCATGAGACTGGTGAAAGCAATTTTGTGCTTTAACCTTCAGGCTTCTTGCATCTCTAGGAAAATAAAAATAAGAAGGTTGCAGTGCCAACCTGAGCCTCTTTGGTGGTTTAGCGGCCTTTCCAGAGTGTTGGATGGAGTAAGGCACGATGTGTGCTTTCTATTTATTGAGTTTAAGATCTGATCCTGAAGAGACTCATATTATTATAGGAAAGTTACATGCAACAAAACGTAATGAGAAGAGTTTCTAATTTTGTGTTCTATATTTCTATTCATTACCAGTCAGAACTAAACTAAAGGTTTAATTTTAAAAATGTGTATGTTCAACAGATACACTGCGACTGTATTATAATTGGAATGGTTGGAGCACAGAATTCAATATAATATAAAATGCTCACTTTTGAGTCTGCCCATTATATGAAAACTGCCTTCTTAATATATGTAAATCTGTGTGATATATATAATATATGTGAATATATATTATGCACAGGCATGTAATATATGTGCATTTAAAAAGCATCTTTCACATAATGAACAGACTCATGTGATAAACTCCACATATGTTAATCTTACGTGTACACATATGCAAATATACATAAGTATACTGTTTATTTATTTTACTCCTTTAAAGTCTTAACAAGTTTAATAATTGCTAATAACACTTAGTATATGCTCCCCATTCTCTCCTCATAAGGAATTGTTGTCTCTCCTTTACCCAGCTGAAATCCTAACCTTTCCTGTGAATGCAGCTGTGACTATAAAATTAAAGAAAAATAGCTATAAAAAGATAGGTAAGCCAACAGACCAGCCTGATTTCTTAAATGCACAGTTTATTCTTATTTGCCATGAATTGGAAGTATCTTGGGACTAAGGGTGCCTTGGAGCTAGAGATGTGTTGTGTCTAGTCCATTAGACTACCTCTGTGGAAGTGCTCAAATATGGACTTCAGGGGAGGAATGATGTGCCACCATGATATTCTATACCTCAGGGACCTGGCATATTCCATTCCCTCCATCTGGATGGTCCTCCATTTTGTCTTTCTATCAACCTTCTGTTCATTCTTTAAGATGTGACCTTGTGAAGCCTTTTCAGTCACGGCTTTGTCTTACTTCCTGCCCTGTGTATCCTGCTTTCACTGTCTTCCCAGATTTAGTCTTTTCCTTCTTTGTAGTAACTACTCCTTCACCAGCACCTACTGTATTCTACCGTAATTATCTATTTCTTTGTAACTTGATGATAAAACATTGAGCTTTTTAAAAACCGGGAACGTGTAGTGAGGAACTGTGTATTTTTTGTTTGTTTGTGGTTTTTTTTTTTTTTTTGCGGTACGCGGGCCTCTCACCGTTGTGGCCTCTCCCGTTGCGGAGCACAGGCTCCGGACGCGCAGGCTCAGCGGCCATGGCTCACGGGCCCAGCTGCTCCGCGGCATGTGGGTTCCCCTGCATCGGCAGGCGGACGCGCAACCACTGCGCCACCAGGGAAGCCCTGTTTGTTTGTTTTTGTATGCTCAGCACCCCACTCCTCTTTTCTTCTGATCACACCACCACACCTTGCCTCTCCCCATTTCATATGTATGTGTTGGGGCTGGTAACTGTGGTACCTCCCCACCTGCAACCACAGAACCTCACGGCATCCTGAGTTTGTTCAATCCTGGTACTCCATCCTCTTAGTGATGGCTTAGGGATGGGCATGTGACCCAAGCTGGGCTAATCAGAGTTCTTCCCTAAGAATTTATATGTGATGCTATGAGAGAGAATTTATTAGGACTTTGAATATTTTATGTCTGCATATGTCTATTGCCTTGTTGGACTCCCAGGCCTGAGGCTGATGAAAGACATGGCAGAAAGAGCAATGTGTCCAGGGGAAACTGAAGTGAGAATTGACCAGGGGCTACTACGAATCACTGCCAAAACTTAGAGAGATCAAACTATGAGTGAGATCAGCCTGGAAAACCAGCAGGGCAAGCAGCCTTTGGTTGGGCAAGGGCCATTGTCCCAGGGTGCCAGTAAAGTTCTCCAGGAAGCAGGCCCTGAGATGGAGGTAAGGGTACAAAATATTTATTGAGGGGTAACACTCCTGAGAGAAAAAGGGAGTGTTGGTTTGTGTCCTTGGGAGCTGCCTGGGTGAAATCTGAAAGTGGCCCCCATACACAGAGGGCAAGGAAAGACCAAAGAAAGCGGCAAACCACCCCAGGATGGTAGGTGGCAGTTTTAATAAGCTAGGGAGAGTTGTCTCGGGAGCTGCAAGATGGGTAGATCTCCACACCAACCCACCAGAATCTTAAAAGTCTATATAGAGGCCTTAATTGGGCTCAGTCATGTAGTAAGTCCAGATGGGCTCAACAATGCCCTACTCTTTCAAGATTACATGCTTGGAAAACTCCCACTGTGGGAATGGCGGGCAGAAAGTATGTTCCAAGGACAGTTCCGCACTCAGACATTGATCAAGACCGCCCAAGAAAAGCAGGACTCCAGCCTGAAAGTTGAGTCCGATACCCTGAAGGAGTTAACATCTGGAGGCTGTCAGCTAATGTCTTGCAAATAGGCAGAAAGTTGTTTCTTGCAGTGAGATCTGGGAGCTGCACCTCTGTGTCTGAAACACTTGAAAACAAGAGCGAGATGATGACACTGCAGAGGATTCTAATTATTTCCTGGGGTTTCTAGGCGTTCCTAGGACACATATGCCTTCCTCTGACCCTATAAACTAGACACCATTTTAAGGAGAAAATCTGATGAGGTAGGAGATGATCTAAGAGACCTAGTATTTTTAACAACTGGAAGGTTATTTCCTGAAGAGACTGTTCAAATTATTGTATTGGATATTAGGTGAATTTGTTTTTCTGGTAATCCAATAATGAGGGCTCAGGAGAATGACTGAATTAGTTATGGCAAAATAAAGATTTTTATTCTTTTTCATCATAAAGAAATAGTAATTGAATTTTGTGACCCTATCATTAGTGTTATTTTTACTGTCAGATTCATAATGTAGTGCTAGCAAATGGTTACAGAGAAGACCATCTTAGCTGTGAGTGTGTGCAAAGTACTTTCAGGGGATGGTTATTTTTAAGATTTTACATAATTTTAACTTTTTTTTTTGGTTGGGAGTGTTGTGGGAAAGAAAATAAATTGCTACTTCTTGTTCCTTCCTTTCCTCTGATAATGTGTTTCTTCCCTTGTAATATATATTGTAAATCAACAACAGAGCATAACAAAGAAAACTGGGTCCTTGAAGTGAAAGCATGTTGGAGGGTAACTCTCACCTGAGGGTGTCAAAGTGACTTATTGATGACATGTTATGGGTTGTAGTTCATGTGCTCTGACTGCATCCCAGGACACAGCAACAATTAGTCTGGCTGACTTCTCTGTAATGGATGCAACAACTGAAGTCACATGATGAGGTCAAACTGCAAGAGAAATAATAGCAAGAGTATTGGAGCTGAAACCAGGAGAATGAGAACTTTACTTTCTGCTTCATTCAATTCGTTCATTTAAAAATCATTCATTATTGTTTATTAAATGTAGGACACTAACTGTTAGGATGACAAAGATAAAACATACAATTTTGCCTTTGAGGGCCTCACAATCCAGTTATGGCAACTGCCCTCTGAAAGTGTTTATTTGGAAAAAATTATAAAATAGAGCTATGTGTAAATTACTATAGAGCAAGAAGAATAGGACATTTAGGGGATAGTCCGTGAAACAGTTTCAAATTTTTCTGCTTCATGAAGTAAATACAATAACTTGATATGGACAAACAAAACAAAACAAACACATGAAATCAAATCAAACAAAATAAAATAAAGCTGATCTAGGTTATAGGCACACCTGTAAAGTCCTAGTCACTTGTACCCAAACTGCTCAGGAACTTTTTGGTGTCCTCCCCAGCCTTCATGCATCATGACTCTCCCTTTATCCTCTTTGAGGATTCTGGGTCTACATAAAAAATCCTAGGAATTGGGGTCTTGAAATAACAAGGTGTTGTGTTAGCCCAGAAGCTGGTCCTGTTTTCTGCAGGAGGAGAGTCTGCAAGGTGGATCTGAGTTGCTGCCTGTGGATCTTACCTCTTCCTGTGTCTTAGTCCAGTGCTTCTCATACTTTAATGTACACACAAATCACCTGGATATCTTGTACAAATGCAGATTCTGGTTCAGAAGGTCTGGGGTGGGGCCTGAGATTTTACATTCTAACAGGCTCCTCCATGGGGCTGATGTGGCTGGTCTGAGTTCTATAGTTTGAATAGCAAGCCCAGAATCATACTGACCCTATAAGTAGTCTGGGGAAACAGAGACATAAATGGATTTTCTTGGGCTTCATGAGATTTCCTATTTTCTGCTCTTTCTCTTCCTGGGACCCCTTTCTGGCTTCTATTTGTACCTAGTATCTTCTATACACACCTTCATCTTCTTCCTCTAAGAACAATGGTGAGGAATTGGAAGATCTGAGTCCATGTCCCGATCAAAATTACCTGTGTATGTCAGCCACTTTTAGGTTGCTCCAGCCTCAGTTTCCTCATTTGTAAAAAATAATCAGGCATCAGATAATTTATAGACTCATCCACTTCGCATAAATATGTATGGGTCTGTGAATGCCTTGCCTTTGAGGACACTGTTGTCATTTTATACTGTTGTATCAATTCCTCTCCAGGAGGATTGCATTGGATTTACTCTTATCTCTAATGGTAGAATGAGAGGTTGAAATCCCTGATAATGGACTGCCCCTCACAGCAAATATGTGGTGAGTGGGATGGATGCCCATCTTAATGTCTCTGAACTTTTAGCATAGAAGCTGTCTCTTCTTCCAAAAGGTGCAGCTGGTGGTTTTGGATGGGAATAAGAGAAGAGGAAGTGGTGCTACTGTTTTTTTGAGGAATAGCATCATTCAGGCTTCTTTCCTTAAGAGTGATAGGGAGGCTGTGGATGTGAAAGTGCAAAAGTCCTGAAGGCATATATTCATGGTTGATATGAATGATATCCTGACTCTGTGGGAATCATATCTACTGAGTGTAAAAGGAACAAATAGGTGACTCATGAAATCTTCAATAGGTCATTGAGAATCAGGAAGCACAGCGTCTTCTACTATTAAGTTCACAGAATTGATTCATCCAATCACACATGCTGCAAGTTAAATATGTTCTCTGTCCCCAGTCTCTCTACCTCATTCAGATGAGCAACTTCCTGGGATCACTGGGGACAAAGACTTCTTCCAGCGATGAGAAGGTTGATAAGAACACGGAGCTATCCAACCCGAAGAGACCTTAAGGAGGAAATAAAGGAGGGTGGATATTTCCCATACTTTTCCCATCTGTCGCACACATATTGCCTCCACAAGACTGAGATCTGCCTCTAGGACAATGTCTGTGCCTTATATGTATGTGTCTTTGACCATATTCAATCCTTAAACAGTTTATATGCAGTGGAATATCAACTGGAATACCTTGGGGTTGAGGGCTTATACCCCTACCCTTTGTAACCAACACACTAGTCTTCAAAGGGAAGGAAATTGTAGCTGCTGGGACAGAAAGCCTAAGTCTGAAAGCCACAAGTGAGTCTCCTCCCTGTGGCTTTCATGGTAATTTATGCCTCGTTCTGTTCCCTGCCACTGGACCCTGAGTCCTTGGTCTCTGCTAATGGGTCAAGAGCTGAGAATGAGCTATCAGGGTGGGGGTGAGGGGCACAAAATAGAAGACCCTACGTCCCAGTTTACTCAGAGCAGTACAGGTTTTAGCCTATTGTCCTAGTGTCTTATCTGTTTAACATTTCCTTGAATTTTTCATTTTTAATGATGCTTTCTAATTAGAACTTACATTTAAATATGCTGGGGTGAGTTTTGTAGACCCTCCACTGTGTACTTCCAACTGCTGCCACGGTCACATAGTTTTGAGATTCCTGTGTAGAGAACAGAGTTCTTTAACACATGGTTAAATCTGAAAGACAATTGGAAGTAACTCGTTTCTCCTTTCCCAACCATTTCTAGATGTAGTGTAACAACCACTTTTCTTTCAAAGACAGCATAGAGGATGCTTCCTGATAAAACAAAGTACATTCGAACACAAGAGATTAGGGGAGGCTAACTCGTCCCAGTATCAGATGGTGGTGGGAGAAGTATTTGAAGCTGTTGCACTTGCCAGCTTTGTTGTGCCACCCAGTGACGCTATGACCTTAGCTGTGATCTGTGCAATTCAGATGGTTGCCAGACTGCCATCTGGTGTGGGTTCGGGTCAGTGGAAAAACTCCAAAAATTATAGGTTAGGTGACCATGAAATATATGTGAGGAAGAGATACTAATCTATTCTGCCATAGAGTTCTTGGAAAGTTATTGGAACATTCTTATTATGGTGGTTTTATAATTTATCCTATGTTGTAAGTCAACAACTGCTTTTTTCTGATGAGTTAAAAAATTTCTATAATAAGCCTTAAAAACAGAAATGAGCTAATGAATGATGAGTGCATGCTTAATAATAAATTAACTGCTAAGTTTCTATTTCTCAAGAAAGTTGTGATGATCTTTTAATTTGCTTAAAATGTTGCCCATGTTTTTCATTTACCATGGGAACGCTCATAATAAAACTGACCATAAGAGAGCCAGGAGGCACAAATCTTTTGAGGTAATATCAGCAACTATTTTATTTTTTATTTTGAATTTTTATTGAAATATAGTTGATTTACAATGTTGTGTTAGTTTCAGGCCTACAGCAAAGTGATTCAGTTATACGCACACATATATATATATGTGTGTGTATACTTATAACTTGTTTTTAGATTCTTTTCCATTATAGGTTATTAGAAAATATTGAATAGAGTTCCCTGTGCTATACAGTAGGTCCTTATTCGTTATCTATGCCACATACAGTAGTGTGTATATTTTTATCCCAAACTCCTAATTTATCCCTCCCTCCCTTCCCCCCTTTGTTAACCATAAGTTTGTTTTCTACGTCTTAGAGTCATAGACATTTTTGTTGTGTTTTCTTCCAAGAGAAATGAAATTAGAATAAATGTAATTACACAAAAGGTAGACAATTTAAATTAACTGCTTTGAGTTATACCTACTCTCTCCCCTGTAATTAATTACTGCTTCTAGAAATCCATTTAAAATTTATCAAACAAGGTGATAATGCAATTTTTCAACAAAGGAGATTATTACTTGTGCTTGTAAGTAGAACAGTAGCTCAACTATTAGTTCAAGTTTTATTCTACAGCATTTAGAATTCAGGCCAGTTCTTTGTGCACTGACGGTTTTCTTCTATGAAACAAAATGTGGGTTCTCTAAAGATTTTTTTTTCTGATAGTAGTGGGAGGGAAGTGGTAATTCTTTTATACACAATATAAGAAAAAAGTGTTACAAACATGTTTTTAAAATTTTAATATTAAATCATGTATTATTTCAAAAAATGAAAACTCATCACCCAGACTTAATTGATGATATAATTTTGTTATATGTGAATCTTAACTCTTTTATAAAGGAAATGTTACAAACATATCCAAAAGCCTCCCCCATTCAATTCTTTTCATTCTCCCCTAGATATAATAATTTATTCATTCATTTGTTTATTCAAAGCTAATTATTGAGTACCTACGATTTGTCAGGAACTCTTCTAGGCATGGAGAATACCTGTAAATAAGTCCCTGTCCTCGTGAAATGTATAGTCTAATTTTTCATTGTAACCTTCACTTACCAAATTGATGTATGTCATACCAATGTGTGTGTTTATATACATTTACCTTGTGCATATATATGTTAATAAATGATATATGTTATATCTTGTATACATTAAAAGTCATGTAGTTAATTAACATATAAAGTTAGCATTCATTATATTAAATGACATTCTATAAATGATATACGACCTGAATATCTTTTTCAACTTTTTCCATCATAATTATGTAGTGTGATTTTCCTTCTTGATTCTACTTAGTTCATTCATTTCGTAGTATTTCATAATATGCTCAGACCAGAGCATATAATGTCTCCATTCCCCCCCTGGTGGTTAATAAGGTTGTTTTCACTGTTTTGGTATCACAAATAGTACATGCACATCTCTGAATATGTCTCTTTGTCACATGAGTGAGTTTCTCTTGGACAGCAGCATTGACATGAATTGCTAGGTCAAAAGGCATGTACAACTTCAAGTTCTAGAGCTTGCTTTACAAAATGGCTGGAACAATTCACAGTCTTATCGACAATGCATGATTCCGCTTTCCTCACATCACTACCAACACCCTACTGATTTTTTCCCCCAATGCTACGGGTGACTTGAAAATATTTACATTGTTTACTGGTCACTTAATTTTCTCTTTTGAGAAATTCCTGTTTATATTTTTGTTCAGTTTCCTATAGAACTATTTGTCTTTCATATCGATTTGTATGGTTTTTTTTATTTTATTTTAAAAATAAATTATGGATTTTCATCATTCGTGGTTATAAATGTTTAAAATACCTTCTTTCTTTTATCTTTTAACTTTCTTTATGATGTTTTATGTTGTGCATAGGTTTTTAATTTTTAAGGTAGTTTAATTTTAGTGTTTTCTTCTTTATGGTTTGTACATTTTGCTTCTTGTTTATTAAATTTACTAATTTTTATGAAAGTTCCCTAATTTTTCCCTAAAATTTCTATATTTTTTCTTAAAAGTGTAAAATTGTTGTTGCTTACATTTAGGTTTTTAGCACATCTGGATTTTTAAAAATGATATATTAGATAAGGATCTAACATTATCCTTTACATGTAGAGATCTACTTATCCCAACATTTTACTTTGGCAAATCCATATTTTCTCCTGTGCTTTGCAATGCCTCATTGAATTTTCTTAGGTTTCCCTTTCCCCTTAATGATCCAAGGTCTTGATGGTTCAACCTTGAGTCATTGTATTTGTGTTTGAAGTACAGTCATCCCTTGGTATCCATGTGGGATTGGTTTCAGACTACCCTACAAATACCAAAATCCACAGATGCGCTAATCCCTTATATTAAATGGAGTAGTATTTGCATATAACCTATGCACATCCTCTCATATAATTTAAATCATCTCTAGATTACTTATAGTACCTAATACAATGTAATGTTATGTAAATCGTTGCTGGTACATGACAATTCAAGTTTTGCTTTTTGGAAATTTCTGGAATTTTTAAAAATTATTTTTGATCTGTGGTTGATTGACTCCACAGATGTGGAACTCAGGAATACAGAACACAGATGGTATTGTAGAACTTCCTCTACTCTGAATATAACTTGGGTCTTTTTTGCTCCTTAGAGGTTTGAGTAAACTTGGCTGAAATCCTCTTAACTTGGGTGAGTTTTCCATCCTCTTGATTTATTCTTTTTTATTCATACAAGCCAGTTTGTTTCTTTTCTTATCAGTTGGTGCAAAATTCTTTTCCCAAGTGTCCCATGTTCCTTGCTATTTTTACTGGTGGCTTGAGTTGTTGAGTAGAGAGATCATTCCATCTATGTCACAGCACCCCGCATCCATGGAGGTGGGCTCATTCATTCTGTGATAATGCATTCATACTCCCTTCCCTTTCAAAGTCTGTGATCTAGACTTGTGACACAGCTCTGGGACATGTAGATCAGTCCCCTGCTTTACTCTCAGATGCCTCCCTTAGAATCTTGGTGAATAACATTTCAAAATATTGCATTACAAACTCTTTTTTTAAGTTTTTAATATGCTCCTCTAGAAACTGCTGTTCCACTCAAAGGAACTGGCTTAGAAGTTTTTTGGATACAACTATCTGAATGGAGTGGTTAATATTCAATGGCTGTGTTAGTTTTATATTGCTACATAAAAATTACCACAAATTTAGTAGATTAAAATGACATGTTTGTTATGTTACACTTTCCATGGCATAGTTGGGTTCTCTGTTCAGGGTCTCACCAGCTGAAATCAAAGTGTCAGCAGAGCTAACATCCCATCTGGAGATTGAGGTCCTCATCTGCACTCATTCAGATTGTTTTTAGAATTAAATTCTTTGTGGTTGTAGGACTGAGGTCCCAGTTTTCTTGGTCACTGTTGACTGGGGGTTGTTCTCAGCTCCTTGAGGGAAACCTCAGTTTCTAAATATGTAGCCTCTCCATAGACTATTTACAACACAGCTATTTGTTTTCTTCGAAGCCAGTAGTAGCACATCTCTTGAAGCTTCATATTCTTTTAGAGAGCACACTTGATTAGTTAGACCCACCAGGATAACCTCCTTTTAATTAACTTATCGCCCATTTATTAGTAACCTAATCACAGCAACAATAGTCTACACTGTTCACTACATCCCTCATACTCAAGGGGAGGGAATTATACAAAGTGAGAACTCCAAGGAGTGGGAACCTTGAGGGCCATCTTGAAATTTGGTTTACCAAAATAAGCTTGCATTCTAAATCCAGTTTCCTTATATTTTGAATACTTGAGTAAGGTTTACTCTCCCTGGCAGGGTTTTTGAGGAAAGACCATTAGACATCACCCTTCCTCCCTGCTCGATTTTTTTTTCAACACATTGAGAAAGCAAACAAAAGAGCCAGCATATGTAGAAACAACATGTCACCTTCATTACTTGTAAGTTTAATGGTAAGAATGTAGCTTAGTGACAGAACCAAATGAACTTTTTATCTCCTTTGCTCACCCAATTTAGACTTTGGGACTACTTGTCTGAGGGCAGATTTTGATCTGTAAGGAAATCATTGCCTCACACCAATCTAGGATGGAAGAAGGGGAAAGAGACCCAAATCCGCACGCTTATGGTTTTTGGTAGATTAACTCCACCCAAGACCTATAGATATTACTCACCAACAAGTAACTGGATCTATTTCCAGAGAAAGTTTTGTGACAGAGGCTTAAAGTGTTTGAGAAAAATTCCTCCTCATGGAAACCAGAGCACAGGGAAGAGAAGTTTCTCTCTAATACTTATTTATGCTTTCAGTGTGTTTCTAAGCATCAGATTTTCCTAAGCTGAATAATTTAAAAATAATAATACATACCTTTTCTCTTCCAACTAAAACACTAGAAGCACTTGCTGCTTACTGCTGATCAAGTGAGACAAAGAAAACTATTTGGGAAATGTTTACTTCAAAGAGCATAAAAGTCTCACATAAGAATAAGCAACATAAATATTAGATAACATCAATCCAGGATGCATTGAAATATGGCCAGGATATCTTAGGATGTGCAGGAGGTGCTCTTTGGGTTCATGTTTGAACCCTGAGGGGAGAACTAGCTCATTAGAACTCAAGGTAGAGGAATTATTGTTTCATCCTCACTGCTCTCCCATCTCTGAGCAAGAGGAACAATCTATTTTCTCTGTATAGAAACTTACTTCTGTAGTCCAAAGTGATTTTAACATATCACCAAACTGAATTAAAATGACATTGGCGAAAATAGTGGCGTATTTTGCTCTGCTCCAGACTGCCAACCAGAGGAAAATTAGATTTCTTTGGACTTAGAAATGGAAAAAGGGAAAATACTTATATAACTCTGGTCCACTCACTTCACTTTCCTGTCTAATTCTCAGTCTCTTTATTTGTGAAATAGTAAAAATATCCTCACTATTCAACAGGTTTATTACCAGGGCAAAGTTAATAAATATGAAAGTTATATAATTATAATTTATTATCAGTTATTATTTACATGAGAATCCAAATTTCTAAAATCTTTCTTAAAACATTGATGTTTGAAGGGTATATTAATTCTATAAAACTTTGATTTAGATCACTTTTAACTTCCATCTGACAAGGTATGAAAATTTCTCTTGAGCTTCACAAGGGATTAAAAAGATTTTTTAGTGCTTAAGCTAAACTTGTAATTTGGACTTTTACATTCCTTTATGATTTCCTTCCTTCAGTTTTAGTAGTGCATGACACAGTTACCTATATGCCACTTTCTCCTAAATTCAACAGATTTAAAAATTTTCAATTCGAGTCTGTGGCATGAAGTAATGGAGAAATAAAGACAGCTTGGACTGAAGACTCCCAAAAGACTGATGCCTTCTGGATAAGAAAGGAAACCTATTTGAAAAACTCCTATTGATGTTGATGTCAATATTCACCTTTGTAGTTTAGGGTTAAGTGTTTTCCATTCCATTATCCATCTCTCAATCTTTGAAAATTTAATTCAAATCCCTTAAGGATGAGTTTGTTTGGTTTACTGCCTTCCCTTTTGCATAATTTGAATTCTTGAGTCATGACTCAGGAGGCTTCCAGAATGTCAACAAAATTCAATAATCTTTGATTAAACCAATTTTCTTGAGGATTTCATAAAATCAAGGACAGGCTGGAAATATTATTCACAAAACAAATACTCTGGGATGTTTACAGAAGAGCCTCAAGAAGAGAGAACAAAATGGTATTCAGGGTTTCATAGTTCCCTCCACCTTCTGAAGTGATAAAGGAAATAAAGAGGCAAGCAATTCATCAGGCTAGGCAAGACCATAGACCTAATGCTTTACCTGTCTACCTAACCACCAAAGCATCCAGGAGAAAAAAAATTAAAAATAATTGAAAACTGTAATTAAGGCATTATGTATTTACTATAAAACACACTTGCAAATATAAAAAATAATTTTAAAAACTACATTAAATTGGCTGTTAACTCAAATAAGTCATGTAAATCAAGCCCTTGGGTATCTGCTTGGTTGATAACTTCCAAGCTAAACTTGCAAGTTTGTCTCAGTTTGTTCAGTTTTCTTGACCTATGGGTGAGTACTTCATGGGTGTATGCTGATTTTACTAGCAAAGTGTTTTCCTGAGCAAGATTTATTTTGTGCTTTCATTCATTCAGCCAGCATTTATTAAGTACATGTGGTGTATAAGGTACCATACTAAAAGCTTTGTGATGATTTCCATGTGAAAATGGATAGGCCCTTTTAAACAACAGTTTTTATAGAAGGCACAACATTACTTTATTAACACCAAATCCTGCAATAGTATAAAGAATTACTTTTTAGCTTCCAGGACAATCTTCAGGTGATACCTACAACATGTCAAAATAAACAACCTACCTCTTAAAGCAGAATATCTCAGGTGAGAAATGAAATATTTAGAATCCTTTAAGCATGAGAATTTCTGTTAGCAGGAATCATTCAGAACCACCCACCAAGACCAGGCCATCCATTCAATCATTCATTCATTGATTAACTTAGTAATTATAAATGGATACAGAGTATATGGCAGGAACTGTTGTTTCTGAGATACAACCGTGACCCAGGCACAGCCCCTGCCTTCAGATAGTCCAGGTAAATGGGCATTTGTAAGGCTTTCATAATGCAATCTGGCAAGTGGTACAACAGTGGTGGGTATAAGGTATCACAGAGGTTCCCAGGTGTGATGTGGACCACAGTCTTGGGTCTCAGGGTAAGCCTCCTGAAGAATATTTAAGTAATAATAAGGAATATCTAAGTCAAGTCAATAGAGGTGTAAATCCAGGTGATGGGGAGGAAAAGTGTAGCTCTAAGAAGGAATAACATGCACAAAGTCCTAAATTGAGAGAGAATATGATGCATATTCAGACTCTGCAAGAAATTTAGTATGCTTGAGCATAGTGTTGGTGAGGCAGGTATTGGCAATGTTGAGAAATGAAGCTGAAGAGTTGGCAGTGTAGGATGAAGGGCCCCTTTTGAGCAGGCTAAGCTATTTGACTTTTATCCTGAGGGCAAAAGGGAGCAACACTCTGAATATTGGTGCTGATCACCTCTTTTGTGCCCAGCACTGTCCAGGCACTGCTGGAAATTCTAATAATGTGAAAGATCTGTTCTGTGGCCCCTGAAGAACCTTTGGGTTAGCTGGAGTGATAGGAGAAACAAACAAAATAATTAGTGAGCAGTTTCCAACATTAACCAAATACTAGGCCAACTATCTGGTTCTGACCACCAAGAGTTTGCATTGTGGGTGAAGATTGAAGAGGGAGAGGTCAGTGGGGCTGAAGGAGGTGGTGGGACACCCATATTTAGAGAATTAATTTCCATGTGGGTTCATACTGTTTACTGTTCTTCAAGCCAGAGAACTTAGTATCCTCTGGTTTTTTTGGCCTGTATAAGACATCATACAAGCTCTGGTCCTTCCACTTGCAATGGTTACCCCTCCAAACTGCCTTCTCTAACTAGCCTAACCAGCTTGAACTTTGTGAAGTGTTAAAAACATGTGTTTAGTGTTTTTTTTTGTTTTGTTTTTGTTTTCATTTCCTTTTCTTAGAAGGGTGTCCAGATCATACAGCTAGAAAACAATTGGATTTGGGTTAAATTCTTACCCCAAGAGTCAGGGTGAAAGACACAGGGTTTAGGAGACCCCATATTATGAAAGCAGCTGTTGAGTTCCTCATTATGGCCCATTGTTTTCTTTTTCCCCTGATTCACCATATTTCTATACTATTTTTAAGCCTTTGACTCAATAGCAGCTATTTTCTGATCAAAGTAGTCCTCATTCTCACTGCGTGATTAACTAATAAAATGGAATACAAGGAAAGTCATTAATCAAAGTCATAGTGGCTGCCTGGAATGCCCGCAGCCACGGTTGCAATGCAGAAGCAACCTTCTAGTAAGAGGGCTATCTCTTATGGATGGTGTGTGCTTTTATGTCCTTAGATTATTCTGTGCTGTTCAGTAAAAACCACCAAATTGCCTTCTTTGCAATCACTCTGAAAAAATAAAATTGTCCCATTAGAGGACATTCCCATAAGCCCTGATTCAATTGCATTGTTGAATCTATTATTTTTGAGGAGGACCTGGAACATAGGTCTCATTTAAAAGATTCTCCATGGTTTACATTTTACCTTCGTTGGTTACTATGGCTTCCTATAATCAGTCTGAATATTAACACATTGTTTCATTTATATTTTTTTCCTTCATGTACAATTTCCTGGTATTTCCCTAAGAAATATCAATATCTAATCCTGCTTGATCTATGAAAAGTTTTCTTTCACTTGTGTTAGTCAATGGTCTGAAATGACTGGACTCATGGAACATAACTCTAATGATAAACTCTAATGATAGCTTGGGTTCATAAGGAGAATTTTCTAGGTTATTACAGTCAGGCTGCTTATTAATTCATCTTTGCAACATTACAAGTCAAATAATTATATATTGGCAAAGTTGTTTGTATAAGTTATTCAATATTCCTAATTCTAAATTAGAGATGAGTGTGTATGTATTAGAGGCATAGAGTCCTTAAACTCAGTTCCTTCCTTCCCAATTCTAGGAGTAATACGTGCTTGCAAGGAACTGAAAGCCCAGTGGGAATGTTTATAAATGGCCAAGTGAGTCTCTTTTATTCACTAAAGTGCAGGGTTTCTGGTTGTATTAAAAAAGGTGGAGTATTCTCTCTTCTGCCTTCCACCTGAAATTGAAAACAGCCAGACAAATGGGGCGGGGACAGACTGATTTAGTTTATCGGGAGAGAAGTGAAGAGGAGAGGAGAGGGAAGGAGGGGGGAAGGGAGGGAGGGAAGAGAGAGGGAGAGAGAGGAGAAAGAGAGAGAGAAGGCAGATGGAGAGACACGAAATCTCCCTTTTGTCCTGGATTTTCTCTAAACAATCAGGTGAGTCACTCCTCCTCCCACACATGGAAGCAGTGAGTGATCACCTATGATGGAAATGGCCACTCCAAGATGCAAACTGCAGAGAGAAGAGAGGAAGCTCTATCATCTTTAAAATGAGAGGTCTAGCTAGCACTTTATGACCCACAATAAGAGAATAAAGGAGTCAATTCCGCTCCTCTGGACCCTGCAGATTTTCCTTCTTCTTGCATGCATGGCAAGCAAAAGCAACAATCCTAACCCTCTCTCACTTAAGCAGGAGATTTATTACTCTTACCCAAAGGATGTATATTACAAACAAATACTATATGCATTACCAAGGTGATATTATCAAACTTGATTTTGAATTTTATTTGAATAGAACATAATTCCTTACTCTAATAGGTGACTCTCATGCAGCATCAATATATTGCTGAAGAAGATTGTGGAATGTGATGATCCTGGCATTTTCCAGTTTTAATCTGTCTCCTCTGGCTGACTTGCTGAGGGCCTGCAGGTGAAAATTCCAAAAAAAAAAAGAACAATAATTCAAGAGGAACATTACCTACATTACCAAACAAAGTCTATGGCAGCATGGGATGGAGAGAAAGGTGCTGACTGCTAATTGTGGTCTAACTAAATAATAGTTATGGATTCAGAAATAGGCAGAGAAGGGGGCTGCCCACAAACATAATTTTAGGACTTTTGCAAAGGCCTCTCTCTTCCCCAGATACTACATTCATCTGTTCACTGATATTCTACTAGCAGCAAAAAGAGCAACAAAAACTTATATGGTGCTTACTTTATGTCAGGCAGCATAAATATATATATGAAATGTATACTTAATTATCATAACAACCTTTTTTTTTTTAGCGGTACGTGGGCCTCTCACTGCTGTGGCCTCTCCCGTTGCGGAGCACAGGCTCCGGACGCGCAGGCGCAGCGGCCACGGCTCACGGGCCCAGCCGCTCCGCGGCATGTGGGATCCTCCCGGACCGGGGCACGAACCTGCGTCCCCTGCATCGGCAGGCGGACTCTCAACCACTGCGCCACCAGGGAAGCCTCCATAACAACCTTTTAAATGGTTATGATAATTCCCATTTATGAATGAGGCAACTGAGACGCACAACTAGTAAGGGGCAGAACCAAAATTTAAACCCACATGACTAGCCCATTTTATTGTCTAGGCTTTCACCACCTTGATGTACTCTAAATGGAAATTTCCCCAGGGCAGGGAGCTTATTGTCTGAGATTCACACCAAAGGGTAAATGACTTATATTGACTTCTCACCAAAAAGGAGGTATGAATGCAAGGGAGAGAGACACTTGGGACATTTATACTTTAGTTTCTGGTATTTTCAAATTTCTATTAGGGCAACTTTGAGTCATGTTATTTAGAAATGTGTTTTTAAATTTCTAAATATTTAAAGGTTTTTTAAAAGTTATCATTTAAAAAATAGATTTCAAACTTTATTGCCTTGTGTTCAAAATGCACTTCTTGGGTGTTTATTGGGACTTATTTTGTGGCTGAGAATTTTATTTTCTAGTGGTTTTTGCAAGGTTCCATATATGTTATTTATTTTTATTTATTATTTATTTATTTAACATCTTTATTGGAGTATAACTGCTTTACAATGTTGCATTAGTTTCTGCTGTATAACAAAGTGAATCAGCTATATGTATACATATATCCCCATATCTCCTCCCTCTTACATCTCCCTCCCATCTTCCCTATCCCACCCCTCTAGGTGGTTACAAAGCACCGAGTTGATCTCCCTGTGCTATGTGGCTGCATGTATGTTCCTTAGATCAAGCTTGTCAATTGTGTTATGTTAATTGGGTGTTATGGATAACAATATACATGTTAATACCTGTAATTTTGGAAGATACATTAAATAGCTGTTTTTGTTTGTTAGCCAGAAGAATTTGGAATTTACTTCTTCCCCATTTATGCATAAAGATGAAATATTCTGATCTCTGATGGAATCATTATCCTAAAACAATATGTTTGAATTATATTTGTCATGTCAGTATGGAATTATTTTTACTTATCCTCCTTGAGACTTAGTCTATTCTGAATCTGATAATTCATTTTTTTCATCAATTCTGGATGATTCTCAGCCATTGTGTCTTTAAATGTACTTCTCCCCTCTTCTTTCTTCATGTATGAAACTCCAAATAGATAGAGAAATGTTAAAAATTTTCCTTCTTCCCTTTATGTCTTTTAATACAGTAGTTAAAATTATAGACTTCAGAGTATAAATGCCTACGTTCCAATTCCAGCTTTGCCACTTACTAGTAGTGTGACTTTGGATAGGGTGTTTAATTTTTCTTTGTCTTAATTCCCCCATCTATAAAATGGGGACAAAACAATATCTAACTTATAGGGTTGTTTAGAGGGGAAAGAGTTAATACAGTTAGAGAGTTTTGTACAATACCTGAACATAAAAAGTACCATATGGGTGTTTGCTATTATTGACTCTCTGGACTTCATTATGGGTAAGTTCTTTAAATGTATCTTCCAGTTCACTGATTCTCTCTTGAACTATATCTCATCTGTTCTTTCAACTGTTAAATGAGTTTTTAATTATGATTATATTTTTAATTTAAACATTTTTATTTTTCAATTATGCTTGACATTTTGGGATAATAATGTCCCTTTCTCATGTTTTATAGTTCATTTAAAAAAATTTTTTAGATATTTGAAGCATACTTTTTTCTTCTATATGTAACATTCAAATGTGAAATTCTTGGGGGGCGTTGTTATCCTGCTGCTTGTTTTCTTTGATCACTTTCACACATGGTGACACCATGTTTCCCCATTTTTTTTTAATTTAAATTTTGGATTGATTTAATTAATTTCTACAATTTTAAGGTCAATAGGCATTGTCACTTGTGAAATGTAAGTGAGCCAGATATCATGCAAGTCTGACTATGGGGATATATCCTTGAAGAGAGAAATTGTGTTTGTTGCATCTAAAGTCCTGAGGGGTTACCAACATAAATTGCTTTTTTGGCTTAGGGTTTTTCAGGCCAAGCAGAGAGTGTAAATCTTAACACCAAAGAAATGTGAAGGCAACTTGTGGTTACAAATTCTCAAGGAAATCTTCCCTCCTTAACTAGCATCTCAGGCAGGACAGACACATTTCACTGGTAGGTAGGTGGGTTTTTCCTAACCTTGAAGGGTTCCTGTAATGCTTGGAAGTCTCTGTTCCAGCCCTCTATTCTCAAAGAGCTCTCATTTGGGATATTTTAAAAGATATTTGATGTACCGTATTGCCAGAAATAAAAGTTGTTTCTAATATTTCAGAGGGGCACCAAAAAAGGGAAACTGTTCAGAAAGAGAGTCTGGAAGTGTTGAATATAATTATCAGTTTCTTCATTGAGTCACAGCTGGAACCGATGGCCTGTAAATTCAACAGGTCTGATCTCCAACCACATGAAGCACAGAGAACAGAGCACCTGACCCATTTGGTGTTTCATAATTATATGATATTAGGTATGATTTTAGGTTCTGTGGATGGCAGAACACAACACAAAGACACTCAAAGGCAGAATTTTTTTTTTTTTTTTTTTTTTTTTTTACTTACAGCTCTAAATAAGAGAAGGCTGCTACCAGAGGGTTGCACCTGGGGACAGGGTAACAGAAAACTGAAAATGAAAGAGGTGCCTTCTTTGGGGCAAGTGGGTTGGGGTTAGCTAGTTTTCACAAGGGCTTCCTAGGGATCTGATATTTTGAATAATTCTGCAGAGCCAAAGGAGGGGCTGTCTCTGGGTGTCAGGTGTCTGGGGGCTTCTGGCAGTTGGGTATCCCTGAGTATTGCAGTGCAAGGGTGTCAGAGTCTAATGAGAGAAGCAGTTGAGGTGGGGCCTTGGTAAACTGCCCAGGGAGAGAAGTCAAGAGCTTTTAGCCATGACTTCAAAACTAGACCAAGACAACACTGGTGGAATATTACATCACATCTGGGAACACTGGGAAGATCAGAGGTGTCATCTGAGCCTTGTCTTGGAAGGTAAGCAGGAGACTGCTAGATAAAGAATGTGTGCAAGGGCATGCCAGGCAGGACAACAGCATATGCAAAGGTGCATAGCAATGAGAGGAATGACATGTTTTAGGAATGGCAAACAGCTCATGGAGACTGGCTCTTGGAGAGTGTGTGAGGAAAGGATGGGAAAACAGACTATAAATGTAAACAGGAGCCATATCATAAAATGCTCTGGGGTCAGAAGCTCACATTTTATACTCAGTGAGAACCCCATTCTTGAACTGGAGCAAGAGATTACTGGGTGTGGAAACCCAGTGCAGTGGAAACTCAAAAATAAAAGGAAAATCTGACATATCTTCCAGGATATAAATTTTGGGTGAAGATTTTGGAAAAGAAAGCTTTTAAAAATATTAAAACAGATATAAATGGGAAAAAAATCTATAACAAAACAAAATGCATTCAAGAAATTTCACAATTTCTTGAATTTCTCATTGTGCTATATGAGATCCCTTTTTTAGACTTTTTTAGGACTTTTCTTTGCCCTGTTAAGCCTTCATATTGCCATTGGATTGACATCTACTGAGAAAATCAGCAGTGTGTCTGTGGTCCTGGAGTTGTTACTTCCCTTGATGGCCAAATGATTTGCAGAAACTCAGTGGAGGATATTGCTTCTTGAAATTTTGAAATCCCTGGCCTATATCTCGTTAATGTTTCCTTGTTTTCTGTGAGCCTTTGGCCATGCATCATTGACATTTTATGTCATGTCTTTTCAATTAATAGAACAACTGGCATTCTTCCTTTGGCAACGGGGGATCAACTTTAAATCACTCAGCTCACATGGACAGTCTAGTGTGACAGGATCCCTGGGTATGAAGCTCTCTGGTGTCTGTTGTATAAACACTCAGCAAACAGATAATATTGGGGGAATAATTAACTTGGGAGCTGCCAGAATTCACTGTTGTTTAAAAGCTCTGCACAGGGGCCTGTGTAGGAGGCAACATGATGAAATGGAAAGAAACTGGAGCAGATAAGTCAGACTTTAAATCCTGGCCCCTTCCTTAACTGATGTATGTCCTCAGGGAAATTAATTATGTATATTATCCAAACTTTACTTTCCTTATCTTTAAAATAGAGATATCACGTATCTCTTGTAGGATTGAAATAAAGAATAAATGTTAAAAAATATAAGAAGGCACCTGGATCATATTAGATTTTTATTAATTTAGTTCTTCTTGTAGGCTGCTCTCGTAGGAAGCTGCATTTCTTGAGGTGTGTTATTCTTCTTTCTAGACCATTGGATGCTCATTCGTAAAATTTAAAGATGGAACTAAAAAATTTGTAAGATTTCTTTTGGCTTTAATATCAGTTATCAAAGTTACAGTTCTTGAAAAAATCAAATATAAATGAATATTCAGAATTAAAGTTATAATTGAAATATAAGGCTACACATTTTTAGTTATTTTTGAAACTTCAAAAATAACATGTGAAAGGCTCTTAAAAATTAAAACAATTTGAAAGTAAAAAGAGAGAGAGAGAGAAAGGAAATTCCTCATAACCCATATTACTGGACTCGTCTCACCATGGGAAAATAGCTGTACCAGTTATGCTGGGGTAGAACATTAAATTTTTTTTTCTGTATAGCTTCTCTCACATACACATAGACACACACAAGCATATATATAGTATTATATACTACATACAAACATAATTTTTAAAAAACACAAATCAGATTATTTTATACATATTATTCCCCAGCTCCTTCCATTTTCTGTTACACATTTTTGTAGCATATGGCTTTTATCCTCAAGTTCGCTACACGTCTAAGAAAGCTACTGGAGCTCTAGCCATTGCATCCCTATTGCAGAGAAGAATACAGAAGAAAGAGATGGGAAGAATGTAAAAACAAGTTAAAAGACTGAGCCAGTCCCCTTTAACTTTTGTTTACACAGCTTTGGCTATCTCTCTTGCAAGGAAGACTTTATCTGGGTACATTTCTATTTCAAGTAAAATAGGAGTTCAATCAGTAAAGAAAAAGAAGAGAATGGATGTTGGTTAGCTCATATAATAGTCATGACTGGAGATGCTTTAATCAGTCTTTCTCTATATATATCTTTCTCATTCTTTTGTCTGATGCAGAGTATTCCATAGAATGGATCTACCACACATTATATAACCATTAGACTGTTATAGATTATTAGGTTGTTTCCAGATTTCTATTGCAAAGAATACTAACATTGACATCGTAAAACAAATATCTGTATGCATGTGTCTTGGGCAATTTTGTAGGTTAGATATCTAAAATTGGAATTTCTAGGTTGAAAGATAATGTGTACTTTAATTTTGTTATATAACACCAAACTATAGTAGCAATGTTTAGTTTATATTTTCTATCAGAATCTACAATTGCCTATTTGCCTGTATACGTGCCTACGCTGGGTATCAGCCTGTTCTATTTTTGCCAGTCTGATGGCATCTGTTGTTGTTTTAATTTGCATTTACCTGATTACTTGCTAGGTTAAGCGTCTTTTCACGTTACTTGGGCTTTGTATTTTATCTTCTGGGAATTACCTATTCATCTGTTTTGCCCATTTTTCTATTAGCTTGTTGACCTTCTTCTTACTAGGAGCTCTTTATATATCCTAGATATTATTATTGTGTCTCCTCCTTATGTTGCCTGTTTTTCCTTTCAGTCATCAGTTGGTTACTACATTTGTTTATCATTTGTCTGTGTGTGAATAATTTTCAAAATTTTATATAATCAAATTTTTCAGTCCTTTCTTATATGACATTTTTGGTAGTTATTCTGGTAACCTTTCTTATCTCCACAGTTTTAAATGTGTTCTCTGATATTTTCTTATAGTATTCTTATGGTAGTCATTCTTTTTTCTTTACTTTTAGTTCTTTGATTCATCTAGGAATTCTTTGTTTATGGTGTGATGTAAGAAATCTCATTTTTTAATATATCTATATCTCATCTATATCTACATATGTGTATATATGAGTGTGTGTGTATACACACACACACATTTCCAAGTAGATGACTAATGGCTACAACACCATTTAGTATAGAAGACTTTCTTTTCCTAGAGATTTGAAATATAGCTATTTGTATATTAGCATGCATATGTGGGTTTGTTTCTATTAGTTTACTTCTGAGTCAAAACTCTATTTTAAAAATTACCATAGCCTTATCATTTGCTTTGGTATATGTTAGAGCAAGTGACTACATGTATTTGTTGCTCCTTGACAAAATTTTCATGTCCATTTTTGCACGTTTTTCTCTTCTAGATGAATTTGAGAAACTGCTTACCAAGTTTTATACCCTATTTATAAACATAATGTGTCCCCTCAAAATATCTTTCATGCTCTTCATAAAAGTAATGCACAAGTTTACTGGGATTATTTTCTGGGCGTTTCATAGTTTTGGTTACTATTATTATTGTAATCCTTTTGTTCCATTACATTTTCTAACTGATTATTGCTAATATAATAAAAAGCAATAAATTCTGTCCAGTTCTTTCATTTTAATTGAGGTATAGTTGTTTTACAATGTTGTGTTAGTTTCTACTGTACAGTGAAGCGAATTAGCTATATGTATACATATATCCCCTCTTTTCTGTATCTCCTTCCCATTTAGGTCACCACAGAGCATGGAGTAGCGTTCCCTGTACTACATAACAGGTTCTCATTAGTTATCTATTTTATACCGATTGGTGTATATATGTCAATCCCAATCTCCCAGTTCATCTCACTTCTGTCCAGTTTTAAAACTTTCTTATTAGTTCTTATAGGATTTTTTTTCTCATTAAATTCTCTTGGCTCTTCTAGGTATACAGTCATATCATCTAAATAATGAGCTTTTGATTCATTGTTTCTAAAGTGAATAAATACCCTTATGTTTTTTCTTATCTTTTCCATTGGCCAGGACTGCCAACAGAATGTCAAAGGGCAATAGTGATGGTGGGCATCCTTATCATCTTCCTGATTTTGATGAACATGCTTCACATGTTTTACCAATAGGTAAAACATTTGCTCTCAATTTCTCTTAGGCATTGTTTATAAAATAAGTAAGTTTCTTTTTATTCCTCATTTGTTAATATCAATTTCAAAAACAGAAACATGTTGAATTTTATCAAATGCTGAGTAGAATCTAGTAAGATCTTTTAGAATGATTACATGGATATCTTCTTTAATTTGTTAATGAATGTAATGTAATTGATTGCTCCATAATTTTCTTTTTTTTTTTCTATTTTTGTGGTTTTTGTATCAGGGTTACAGTAGTTTTGTTGAATAAGTTGGAAAATAGTCTATCAATTTTTAAAATTCTGGATCAGAATATAGAAATTTATACAATATGGGTATTATGTTTTTCATGAAGATTTGCGGGGCTTCCCTGGTGGCACAGTGGTTGAGAATCTGCCTGCCGATGCAGGGGACACGGGTTCGTGCCCCGGTCCGGGAAGATCCCACATGCCGTGGAGCGGCGGGGCCCGTGAGCCATGGCCGCTGAGCCTGCGCGTCCGGAGCCTGCGCTCTGCAACGGGAGAGGCCACAGCAGTGAGAGGGCCGCGTACCTCAAAAAAAAAAAGATTTGGGAAAATCTGGGTATGAAATTATGAGTCTGATGCCTTTAACAAAATTTACTTGTCGTTTGACCAACTTTCCATTTTCTCCAGCGTCTATTCATGTATCCATGATTTCTATACCTCTTATTGAGTTAAATATATATTTACTTATATATATTAATTTATATATAATACATGTATATTTATATATAAACTTTCTGAGAAAATCATCCTTTTTGTATATATTTTCAAAAATTTTGGCATAACAGTATAGAGTATTCTCTTATGACTTAAGGAGTCTTACCTGTATCTGCAGATGGGGTCCCCAAGACCTTAGTTATTATGTGATTCTGTTTGGAAAACTTCCCTTTCCTGGTGAACCTCTTTTTTTGCCTGCATGGAGTTCCTTCGAAAGTGAACCACTCCCTTAGAATGCGAGCTGTCTCCCACAAGAATCAGGTTCTTTTTTTTTTTTTTTTTAAATAAATTTATTTATTTATTATTATTTTTTTTTGCGGTACGCGGGCCTCTCACTGTTGCGGCCTCTCCCGTTGCGGAGCACAGGCTCCGGACACGCAGGCTCAGCGGCCATGGCTCACGGGCCCAGCCGCTCCGCGGCATGTGGGATCTTCCCGGACGGGGGCACGAACCCGTGTCCCCTGCGTCGGCAGGCGGACTCTCAACCACCGCGCCACCAGGGAAGCCCCCTAAATTTATTCATTTTTTATTTTTATTTTTTCCTGCGTTGGGTCTTTGTTGCTACTTGCGGGCTTTCTCTGGTTGCCGCGAGCGGGGGTTACTCTTTGTTGCGGTGCGCAGGCTTCTCATTGCAGTGGCTTCTCTTGCTGCGGAGCACGGGCTCTAGGCGTGCAGGCTTCAGTAGTTGTGGCGTGCGGGCTCAGTAGTTGTGGCACGCGAGCTCTAGAGCTCAGTAGTTGTGGCGCACGGGCTTAGTTGCTCCGTGGCATGTGGGATCTTCCCGGGCCGGAGCTCAAACCCGTGTCCCCTGCATTGGCAGGTGAATTCTTAACCACTGTGCCACCAGGGAAGCCCCAAGAAACAGGTTCTTAAGAGCAGGGACTTCTGCCTGCTTGGCACACACTACACACTCATTAGTATTTGTTGGTGAGTGAATGTTGCAGATCATTACCAACTGTTCCATCTTCTGACAACTTTTCTGCCTTTTTTGGAGCTGCGGCGACTATGTTTTTTTATTTCTTTTGTGACTGTAATGGGATTTGGGACAGAGGAGCACATGGTCTCAACTATCACACAGCACTGCATGGAGCAGGGCACCATGCAATCTTTCTGGTGGTTTAATGCCTAGCAATAAAGACACACTGTCCCCTTAGGCAGTATTTGCCTTTCCTTTTCATTTTATTCCTCCCCTCCCACAATTCTCAGCAGAGTCCTATATTAAAAGATAACTCCTTTGAGAGATTTGCTTAATGCTCCTTGTCAACTTAATTCTTTATCAATAGTCCCTGGTCATCTTAGCTTTTCTTAATGATCATTCCCTCACTCTTTTGAAGTAGAACTCTGATTGTTTCTTCCTTTCTTTCAAAATTCTCGCACCATTTCTTCAAATACCACGCTTCCTTTGCAGTGTGAAAAGATCTGGCTTCCAAATTGAAAAGTGCATATTCTTGGTTAACCAGGCCTCCCTTGTAGCTCTATTCTGATCATTAAGGAAGAAAACCAAAATGCCCATATTAGAGAATGTGTGAAGCTAAAGGCCACATTATTCAAAAAGAAACAAGCAACCAAGAAAGTGAGCACACAAACAGACCAAATTCACAAAAATATAAACGGTGAATGAATTTGGGTATGGTGTATACGTGTTCTCTATGTCAGGGGTCCCCCCATCTGTTAGGAACAGGGCTGCACAGCAGGAGGTGAGTGGCAGGCTAGTAAGAGAAGCTTCATTTGCCGCTCCCCATAGCTCACGTTCCCACCTGAACCATCACCTCCCCCCGCACCCCGCGGTCCGAGGAAAAATTGTCTTCCACGAAACCTGTCCCTGGTGCCAAAAATGTTGGGGACCGCTGATCTATGCAACTTTTCTGTACATGTGAAATTATATCACAATGAAAAGTTACTAAAAACAGCAAGCAAACATCGTCTAAACATCATATATAGGAAACCACCAGAGTTTATCAATTAGGTTGCAAGAACTTTTCTTCTTCGCCATCCCCTGGCTTTTATAACCAGCTGTTACACTGTAAAACGGAGCTTAGTCCCAGGCTTCAGGGGTGGAGGGAGTTAGGTGTCACTACTCGGGAAGATACCAGGCAAACACAGAAGAATCTGGGGGATAACAAGGGTAATCCTCTTTGACACTCTCTGCCCAACCTCAGAAATCCTTCTCTCCATTAAAAGTTAGATTCTAGGAATTCCCTGGTGGTCCAGTGGTTAGGACTCCGTGCCCCCACTGCAGGGGGCCGGGGTTCGATCCATGGTTGGGGAACTAAGATCCTGCATGCCATGTGCTGTGGCCAAAAAATTAAAAAGAGAAAAGATACATTCTGTGATTAAATGAGAATCATCTGAAATGAAAGAATGTCGTCTTGTTTTCCTGCTAATTGCCATTTTTGTATTCTAGTTCCCTTGGTATCAGAGTAATTCCCAATTCTTCCCACTTAGTCTTCTTATTTTAAAGCCATGGGACTAAGAGTGAGGGCTAATGGCTCCATATGAAGTGCTGCAGCCAGCCACAGCTTCTTCAGAGACAGAACTGCTGGTAGAAGATAGTTACATATATTGTGAACTTTTAGCTGCATGGGGAGAAGATGGAGGTATCCAGCTTCCAAAACGCTCAAAATGTGCTGTATATGTCTACCACAGAGCCTGAGAGGTTGCTAGATGTGAAGAGTAATCTTACAAAAGGGTCTTATGCTAAAGGTAAAAAAGAGGGAACACTTTTAAGGAACCTCCATACTGTTCTCCACAGTGGCTGTATCAATTTACATTCCCACCCACAGTGCAAGAGGGTTCCCTTTTCTCCACACCCTCTCCAGCATTTATTGTTTGTGGATTTTTTGATGATGGCCATTCTGACCGGTGTGGGGTGATACCTCATTGTAGTTTTGATTTGCATTTCTCTGATAATTAGTG
>NC_041215.1:124353970-124441452 GCF_002837175.3 Physeter macrocephalus | reverse complement strand
TGGGGTGATACCTCATTGTAGTTTTGATTTGCATTTCTCTGATAATTAGTGATGTTGAGCATTTTTTTCATGTGCCTCTTGGCCATCTGTATTTCTTCTTTGGAGAAATGTTTCTTTAGGTCTTCTGCCCATTTCTTAGTTGGGTTGTTTGTTTATTGAGCTCCATGGACCTAGAGTCTGTCATCCAGAGTGAAGTAAGCCAGAAAGAGAAAAACAAATATCGTATATTAACGCATATATGTGGAATCTAGAAAAATGGTACAGAAGAACCTATTTGTAGGGCAGGAATAGAGACGTAGACATAGAGAACAGACACGTGGACCCAGCGGGGGAAGGGGAGGGTGGGATGAATTGGGAGATTAGGTTTGGCATAAATACGCTACCACGTGTAAAATAAATAGCTAGTGGGAACCTGCGGTATAGCACGGGGAGTTGACCTCGGTGCTCTGTGGTGACCTAGATGGGTGGGTTGGGGGAGGGGGAGGGAGGTCCAAGAGGGAGGGCATATAGGTATACATATGGCTGATTCACTTCATTGTATAGTAGAAACTAACACAACATTGTAAAGCAATTATACTCCAATTAAAAAAAAAAAAGAGGGGAGAGCCATCACTGGCTGCTGGGTGGCCTCATTTGGGCAGCTGCTCCATATCAAGCCAGGAGAGGGGAGACAGACACAACCACACCATCCGTAGGGGGCTAGCATGAAAGAGAAATGAAATACATGGATGATGGCTCAGTTTCCATCTGCACAAAGCTGCCCTTCTCTGAGGCTAAGCCTAGCCCCCCAGTCCCCCTGTCACATCCTGAAGTGGAGGTGTGAGCTGGAGACAACCATGGAAGCAGAGCCATATCCCGCTTTGAGCACACTGCCCTTCCATCAGATTCCATGGAAATACTGACAGTAGGGCACAGGCTAAATATTGTTTCGAAGATTGCTTTTCTGAGGAAATCAGGCTCCAAAAGAAAGTTTGATGGAAAAAAACATTATTCTTTGAAGCCAGGCTGAATGCTGATGTTCTGTTGAGAGTTTTATTTTGACTTTTTTTTTTTTCCGTACGCGGGCCTCTCACTGTTGTGGCCTCTCCCGTTGCGGAGCACAGGCTCCGGACGCGCAGGCTCAGCGGCCATGGCTCACGGGCCCAGGCGCTCCGCGGCATGTGGGATCCTCCCGGACCGGGGCACGAACCCATGTGTCCCCTGCATCGGCAGGCGGACTCTCAACCACTGCGCCACCAGGGAAGCCCTATTTTGACATTTTAAGACGATGAACGATGATCCATCAGCAGTAAAGAGCTTTCTTTTTCATGGCAAAAGCAATCTGATAAACAGGACTTGAGATGAAGAAAAAGATCAGTTGAATGCATATCACTTACCGAAACAGGAAAACAAAGCAAAAAGCAAGTACTTGAAGCTTTTTTTTTAACAGGAGTTTTGGAATCTGGTTGCTCTAGCAGGTTAATTAATATGTGCCTCATCTGCATAGATTTACCTGCAATTCACTTGGTATGTCCCACAGTCTAATCCTTATGAATGAATGATCAACATATAAAATTGAATTGAATAGCTGACCTGTGATTCTGTTCACAGGACACTGTAAGTTCTATAAGGTGACATCTCCTGTGCCTTCTTTCACTGCTGTATCTCCACCTCTTAGTACAACAGTGACTTGCACAGCTCAATGAATATGTTGAATAAGTGACTCGGCTCTGAGAATCCTACTGAAGCTCTACTCTCCAGACCTAAGGTCAGAGTCTGGGACACCCCTCCTCCTGCTCTTCCGAGGAGTGGAACTCAGGAAACCAACAGCTTTCAAAAACATTCTTCCCAAATTCTCCCTCAATTTCCAGTGTTCTAACCTTTCCCCTCCACCTCCTTATTACAGATAAAAGGTTTAAGAGTTGGCTGATCTTGATCACTTAATTAGAAATTTTAACTTTGTGGTCTCCCTTGAATCTACTGTTTTCATGCGTCAGCTAAAATTGAGACCGAAACAATCTCATTATAATACAGTATATGGTGTCTTAGAAATTTAATTTGCATTTCACTAACTATGAGTAGATTCAACATTTAAAAATATTGATAGGCCTCGTGTGTGTTTTTCTGTGTGTGGGCATGTGTTTGAGAGCCATCTTTTCATATCCTTAGTCAAATTTTGTGTTTGACCTTTCCTTACTGACTTATAAAAGCTCTTTGTATGTTAAAGAATAAGTTCTTTGTACTATATCCAGGAGGAACACAGTCTATATTTTATTCATGTATCCCTTGACATGTAATAGGTAAATATTTGTTAAATGAATGAATTAATATGTATTGCAAATATTGTCCACAGGGAAATTTTCACTTGTAATTCTCTTCATTTGCATCATGAAACCAGGGTAATAGGGCTCCTAGCAATATGAAAATAGAGATAAAGACTGTGTACATTTGAATCAATAATCATTTCCAATACTCCTAAGATAAACATGGACCTTCTGCTTACCTTTATTAACAATAAAATATTCAACTGACCTATGAGCATATAGATTTTTGATTATCTGGCCCACTCTGAAAAAGCTTGGTGGTATTTTCCTATAAACAAATATAGAGCATTATTAGTTATAGCTGGCATTACTGAGTACATGTTCTGTGCCAGACACAGTGCTAAATGCTTTACACATATAGCAAAGAAACTCTATTTTGGAGCTTCCCTTATCAGTAAACTGATTTCTTTTCCTGATCTCCTTTTACCTTTATGGTCCCTGAGAAGTGGGCAAGTTGAATGCCACTTCCAAAAGGAAGAAATGACATTGCAATGTTCCTTCCAGACAAAGAAAAGCAGTAAAGAGCCTGTGTGAAGAGAGCATTGTTGGAGGAAGACATATGTTTTACTAGCTCTCTCCGGACCAAAGTTCCAGGAAGGACAAGGGTGAGAAGGGTATTATATGGGTTGAGATACATTTGAAACAAGGACTCTGATCCCATTCTCTCTTTGAAACCCTGGGAGGAAGCTGCTATGCAAGTGGCCCTATATGTTCAAGGGAATGATGGCATAAAATGGAGTAGAGTGCTAGCCAGACAAGCTAGTTTTCTTTTTTTTTTTTCTGGCTGTGCTGTGTGGCATGTGGAATCTTAGTACCCCAACCAGGGATCAAACCCACGCCTCTGCAGTGGAAGTGAGGAGTCTTAACCGCTGGACCACCAGGGAAGTCCCCAAGCTAACTTTCTTGAGCTGCACTTAGCTCCAGTGGAGCATGCAAGGGACCCATAAGTTCCTAGAAGTGAAGCTGAATCTGGTCTCTATACCCTGACACTAAATAAATCTCAGAGACAGAGTTTTGGTTGAAGTAGAAAAGAATAACTTTATTGCTTTGCCAGGCAAAAGGGGCCACAGTGGGCTAATGCCCTCAAAACTGTGTGTCTCACTGTGGAGGGGATAGTGAGAAGTTTTATAGTGATGGTTCAGAGAGGATGCGATCAGCTCGTGGACATCCTTCTGACTGGTTGGTGGGGAGCTAAGTGGGAGTCGGCGTCATCAACCTTCTGGTTCCAGCCAGTCTGGGGTCTACTGTTTGCAGGCAGCATACAGTTAACCTCTCCCACCTGGTGGGGGCTTCAGTATCTGCAAAACAGCTCAAAGATGTTGTTATGTTTATCTTTTGAGGGGGAACCAGGACCCTGCCCCAAGGCTGCACTGTTGTCTCTTGACTCCTCCTCCTTTGTCTCCCACATCCCCTCCCTTCCCTAATTAGCAACTGTTTGAACCTGCCCTTTGGAACTCAGGGACTGTCGCGGAGGTTGAATGAAGCCTATTTCCTGTAATCAAGAAATGGGGGACACAGAAAGGCTTTTGTGCCCAGGAGCCCCACAGGATCCTGCTTGGAATCAGGAGCCCTTATCTGGTGGTGAGGAGAAGAGCTAAGAGTTCTCTAGAGTAGCCAGAGACAGAAAAATATGGGAGTCACAACCAGGTGTCCTAGCAAACCTGCACACTGGAGCAGGGCTCAGGAAGCAAAGCCAATCTTGACTGAGTCAAAGAAATAGATCACAATTGTGTCAGTTTCAGATGTGCAGTGGACAGCAGTAAAGGATGCCCCCAACCAGGGACCCTAATGAAACAGGAGGGAAGGGGGAAGCACAACGTTTAAAAGAATGACATAGCCCTAGGACATAACATAAACTGATTAGAGCCAAATAGGTCCAAGATGGCAGATGAGTCAACTTCCACTAGACCTTGAGCCTCAGTATATGCTCACTGTAACACATCAGCACGCTAAGTGACACACCCACAGGCACCATGACCGTTCCAAGGCTGATCATAAAAGGTCAAAAAGTGGGCAGTGGCCCAATTTCTGGAAATCCCTTTTTTTCTGGCTGTGCTGTGTGGCATGTGGAATCTTAGTACCCCAACCAGGGATCAAACCCACGCCTCTGCAGTGGAAGTGAGGAGTCTTAACCGCTGGACCACCAGGGAAGTCCCCAAGCTAACTTTCTTGAGCTGCACTTAGCTCCAGTGGAGCATGCAAGGGACCCATAAGTTCCTAGAAGTGAAGCTGAATCTGGTCTCTATACCCTGACACTAAATAAATCTCAGAGACAGAGTTTTGGTTGAAGTAGAAAAGAATAACTTTATTGCTTTGCCAGGCAAAAGGGGCCACAGTGGGCTAATGCCCTCAAAACTGTGTGTCTCACTGTGGAGGGGATAGTGAGAAGTTTTATAGTGATGGTTCAGAGAGGATGCGATCAGCTCGTGGACATCCTTCTGACTGGTTGGTGGGGAGCTAAGTGGGAGTCGGCGTCATCAACCTTCTGGTTCCAGCCAGTCTGGGGTCTACTGTTTGCAGGCAGCATACAGTTAACCTCTCCCACCTGGTGGGGGCTTCAGTATCTGCAAAACAGCTCAAAGATGTTGTTATGTTTATCTTTTGAGGGGGAACCAGGACCCTGCCCCAAGGCTGCACTGTTGTCTCTTGACTCCTCCTCCTTTGTCTCCCACATCCCCTCCCTTCCCTAATTAGCAACTGTTTGAACCTGCCCTTTGGAACTCAGGGACTGTCGCGGAGGTTGAATGAAGCCTATTTCCTGTAATCAAGAAATGGGGGACACAGAAAGGCTTTTGTGCCCAGGAGCCCCACAGGATCCTGCTTGGAATCAGGAGCCCTTATCTGGTGGTGAGGAGAAGAGCTAAGAGTTCTCTAGAGTAGCCAGAGACAGAAAAATATGGGAGTCACAACCAGGTGTCCTAGCAAACCTGCACACTGGAGCAGGGCTCAGGAAGCAAAGCCAATCTTGACTGAGTCAAAGAAATAGATCACAATTGTGTCAGTTTCAGATGTGCAGTGGACAGCAGTAAAGGATGCCCCCAACCAGGGACCCTAATGAAACAGGAGGGAAGGGGGAAGCACAACGTTTAAAAGAATGACATAGCCCTAGGACATAACATAAACTGATTAGAGCCAAATAGGTCCAAGATGGCAGATGAGTCAACTTCCACTAGACCTTGAGCCTCAGTATATGCTCACTGTAACACATCAGCACGCTAAGTGACACACCCACAGGCACCATGACCGTTCCAAGGCTGATCATAAAAGGTCAAAAAGTGGGCAGTGGCCCAATTTCTGGAAATCCCCACCCCTTCCCCAAAATAGCTGGACTACTCCTCCCACTCATTAGCCTATGAAATGACCCACCCCTATAAAAACTGACAACCCCATACCCTGGTGCCACTCTCGCCTTCTGAGATGGCCCACACTCTGTCTGTGAAGTGTCTTTCTCTCTAAATAAATCCAATTCTTACCTATCACTTTGTCTCTCACTGAGTTCTTTCTTCCTTGAGACATCAGGAACCTGAGCTTCATTAAATCCTGAGACCAGGTGTGTAATCTCAGTTAAAAGACCGTGGGTTCAAGTCCCAGTATGGGTTTTGGCCAAGTTCGAGTCCCGGCACGTGGGTTCAAGTTCCATCAGAGTTACATGGTTTCACTATCACTGGTGCCTCCACCAGAGCCCAAGCCTGGGCAAGACCAGCTCAACCACTATGCAATAGAGCGAGATCAGGGAATACCACAGCTAAGCATTTTCTCCATCTTCCCTGCCAATGTAAGTCTCTCTAGAAATCCATCTTGCAAAAGAGAAGTAGGGTGGGAAGATTCAACAATGTTTATATGAAATATGCTGTGTTATTCAAGAGACTCTTAAACTGGAAAGAATTGAGATCTTTTAGAGAGCAGAGTTTAGTGTTTTACTGTGTTGCAGTGGTTTCTTTACCCCCCCTTACTCATGGTGCGTTAGGCGTGGGGATCCTTAGGGAAGAAGATTTCAATCAGTTATGGAAATAAGAGCTTACTTTTCTCAGCTCATTGAGTAGTGGTGCCTGAATGCTTATTTGCAACCCTGCTACACCAAGTATCTCAAATTCTTATCAAAAGTCTGTTAGTTGGGTGTTTTACAAATGAAGATACTGACATTTAGAGAGATTAAGTGGTTTTATATATCTACTCAGCACGCCAAATTGCTAAATCTACAGTCAAACAAAAATTGGTAGACTTGTAATCTCTACAGCGTTTTGTGAACTGTTATGTGAACGATTGCAACAGTAGGCCATCATTTTCCCAGGGCTTGGGGTGCTTTCAGATTTAGCACTGTGGCAGCAGAGTAACCTGGAAATGGTCTGTTCAGCTTAGAGGGGATGCTTTGAGTTTGAGCTCTGTTGCTGGTGCAGCTTGGTGCTGTGGAGTTAGGAACTGTTTTTGGCCAGCCATCAGAGCGGAAATGCGTGGGAACACACGGTGTGTTGGTTGGGCTCCTACCCTGGGTGAATGTGGTGCAGATGATCCTACTGAGGATGAAATGCCTGCTGGAGAGATGTTCAATGGGTTAATTGCGCACATTCACGGATGAGTCAGCCCATAATTGCTGACACCAATATGTTTGCTGTTGCTGCCTCAGGGGCTCGGTGTGTGAGTCAGATGATGGATATGAGGAGAAAGTTAGCCTTATTTCCTGAAATCTTAGCAACTGTATAATAAATTATTGAACTTGGTCTGAGATCAAAATCACTTTAGGGAAAAAAAATTAAAAGCCAGAATGAAAAACTTGTGATTAATATCTCTCTATGCCTTGTGAGGTAACTGAATTGAACAGCTAACTGTAATGTAACCAGCTATTAGTTTTTATGAAGGTGAATGCAATCAGCTTAACCTAATTTAAAATCTCAGTTTTCCTTCCCCAAGCACATATTTTCTATTTACAGCCTCAGAATGAACCTTAGGAAGCCAGCGAAGTCCTCAAGCCTGCAATAATTGCATAGGTCACCCATGGCAAAACAGGTGGGTCTATTCAGCCTGCTGGTATCTTGTGGATTTCTTCATCCTTTTTTTTAAAAAAAATATTTATTTATTTATGTGGTTGCACCAGGTCTTAGTTGTGGCAGGTGGGCTCCTTAGTTGCGGCAGGTGGGCTCCTTAGTTCCGGCATGTGAACTCTTAGTAGCGGCATGCATGTGGGCTCTAGTTCCCTGACCAGGGATCATACCTGGACCCCTGCATTGAGAGTGCGGAGTCTTATCCAGTGCACCATCAGGGAAGTCCGTCTTCATCCTTTTTGATTTACTTTTATTTTTTGAATATGTAAAGCACTTAGGTGATTCAAAAGGCATTTGAAAAGGTGTATCCGTAGAATTCTCGTTTTCAGTCCTAGCCCTCACACCCTTATCCCACTCACTCCCATAGGTAACCATGTTCATCTGTTTTATCAATGTTTTTGTTTTTGTTTTATAACACACAAAAGTAACATGGAAACAAAGCATCCATCAACAGATGAATGGGTAAAAAAAAAAATGTGGCATATATAAAGAATGGACTATTATTAGGTCTTAAGAATGAAGGAAACCCTGCCGTTTACACAACACAGATGAACCCGGAGGACATCATGCGAAGTGTAGTAAGTCAGTCACGGAAGTACAAATACTGCATGATTCCACTTATATGAGGTATCTAAATAGTCAAACTCAGGAATTCCCTGGCGGTCCAGTGGTTCGGACTCTGCGCTTTCACTGCTGAGGACCCGAGTTCCATCCCTGGTAGAGGAACTAAGATCCCACAAGCCATGTGGAGTGGCCAATAAAATAAAATAAAATAAAACAGTCAAACTCACAGAAGCAGAGAATACAATAGTGATTGCCAGGAGCTGGGGGTGGGGATGGGGGAAGCGGGGAGTTTTCGTTCAGTGGGTGTGAAGTTTTAGTTTGCTAGATGAATAAACTCTAGAGATCCGCTGTACAACATAGTGGTTAAGGTTGACAATATGTATTGTGCATTTTAAAATTTAAGAGGGTAGATGGCATGTTAACTGTTCTTATCAAAGCAAAACAAAACAAAAACAAATGGACACATGGAAACTTTGGGAGGTGTTGGATATGTCAATGCGTTTGATTGTGGTGTTGGTATTAAGGTTGTTTGCATATGTTCGAACTGCATGTATTAAATATGTTCAGTTCTTTGTATATCAATTATATCTCAATAAAACTGATTTTAAAAAACCAAAAGTAGCATGGGCATTATTTTGTGTCTTGCCTTTTTAACCTTACAATATATATTGGAATCCACTTTGTACCCATCCTTAAAGTTCTTCCTCTTTTTTTTTTTTTTTTTTAACAGCTGCAAAGTACTTCATTGTGTGGATGTACCATATTTAATTCAACAGGTCCCCAGTTATTGCCTATTTGGATTGTTTTCAATCTTTTGTAACTGTACGCGATACCTCAATGAATAACCTTATTTTTGTTGTTTCCTTTTGTGGAGGTATGCCCTCAGGTAGATTCCTAGCATTGGGATCGCTAGGTCATAGGGTAAATGCACGTGACTTTGTAAAATACCGCTGACTGCCCAGCTTAGGTTAGTACCATTTTATATAGAGTTCAGCAACATATGAGCAACATATGACAATACTGTCTGTCACCTCAAACCTGGCCAGGAGGGTGTTTCTCACGCTTTTGCTTTTTGCTGATCTGAGAGGAGAGACATGGTATCTCAGTATTGTGTTGTGCATTTATTTTACCATAAGCAAAATCGGGCATCTTTTCTGGTTTACATGTTCATCTGTGTGTCTTTTTTATGGAACTATATATTTATGTCTTCTGTTCATTTTTGTACCTTAGTCCCTTTGCACCGGCTCTTCCCTCTGCTTAGATCACACATGAATAGACCTTCACTAATCAAGTTACCCAAATTACCCCCACCTACTCTCCTTTCACATTATTTAGCTTGATTTTTTCATGGCACCTATTAGTATCTGAGACTGTTCACTTATTTATTCATATCTAATATATGTACGACTGGATCATGGATCATGGATGAATGAATGGATTGATTTCCTATCTTTACTTACTGGCATGCAAGTTTCATGAAAATTGGTATCCTATCTCATTCGCTACTGCATCTTCAGCCCACAGCTGAATGCCTGACATTGGTTGGTGCTCAATGAATAGTTGCTGAAGGAATGAATGGGTTGTTTCAGAAACTGGATGGGACTGAGTTGGCTTGTTGCAGGTTACTGTGCCTGAAACTGGCAAGGCTAAGCAGGAAGACTTACAAGCTTCAATAATTGTTTTCCAGCTGGTGTGTACTTACAGATCGAGTTGAGCATTTTTATTCTGGCTTTCTTTGCTGAAAACCAAGGACGATGGCAAAAAGCTGGCATAGCATTTGATCCCAGTGGGCTCCTGTTTATGTAACCAGTACTTGTTTCCCCAGTGTTTCACCACAGAAGTTTTTCCTCTCAAGACTAGGGGCGTTTTGCAGAGGTGCTTCTGTCCTTTCAAATATTTGCTCGTCTTCCTTCTGGTGCCCATCTCGGTTGCTAAGACACTTTCTATGGGAAAGGCCTGCCAGCCAAGTGAGGATTACATACAGTAAATATCTTAAACAGATGAACTTGACATAGGAGCATCTGCTTTTCACCGAGCAGAAGGCGTGAGTGTGCTGGGATCAGAGTGGCAACTTCAGCAACATTTTGAACCTTTGCTAGGGGCTGCAGTGACTGGCTTTGGGGTTTTTGCCATTGGCCTTTGTGGTGAAAAAGTCCATTCATAGTGTGTGTGCATTTAAGAATATTCCAATTTACTGAAAGGATATATAGAAGCTATTTTACAAAATGAAAGGTTGGCAGGCATTTTACAGTAAAAAGATGATGTAAAACCAGCTGGAGTCCTGCTACTGATTGCTTGAAAAGTGAGATTCCTGTTAGACTTTAGCTGTTAAGAAGAAAAGGCTGTTACAGAGAAGAAATGCAGAAAGCCTTGGTTTGGCTTGATGGTTTATCACGCAGATCAAAGGTTAGGTTCTTTCCATTATCTAGCATAGGGACCTTGAAGAGTTTTCAGCCACTTTCACTGACAGCTATGGTCACCAGACAGTCTCCAGAGCCACAGATGTACTTACCTATTTTTCTCTATAAAGTGGATATTGCAATCTTTCCCTGCCAGTTCCATATATTCCTTCCACCAATGCTAGAAGCCATTTATACACTAGCCAGATAACAAGTTTTTGTACAGAAAGTGAAGCCAGTATCAATTAACACTAGAAAATTTGCAGCTTGGTGATATTCAAGTACTAAGACCTTATAAATATCCTTAACAGCAGCTTATACATGGGAAGCCAGCTCTCACCTTTTCTTCAATTTTCTTTCTTTCTTTTTTTTTTTTACGGTATTGAGATAAGAGTTGCTTTCTTTATATCTTACAGTTCCTTTCGGAATCTCCTAGAGATTTCTGGGACCTCCAGTCACCCTCTTTTACCTTTATTCCAAAGAGTTATATTTTGAGCCCAGTTGTATGAGGACTTAAAGAGCAGTGGCTTAAGTTCAGAGTCGTCCAGCTCATGGCAAGGATCATGTATGCTCTGCTCTCCTTTATTCATTTTCAATCAACAAATATTTTTTGATCACTATCATGTGCAAAATAACCGTGGTGGGTGTTACAGCAGACAAAGACAGCTAAGGTGGCTTACGGTGAACTCACGCTCCAGCAAGTTTTGAAAAACACTTCCAGCACTCAGTGTACTTTTTAATCCTTCTAGGATTTCTGCCATTTCCCAGGTTCACTGCTGCCTTCTCTAGTATTATATTATGACACAATACACATGCCTGTGTGTACGTGAATAAGTGTCAAATTGTATTTTGAGTAGAGTATCCAGGGAAGTTGGGAATCATAGTTATCTCAGTCATGCTTCTGACTTTATTTCTGATCCTGGTCTGATCCTGGGTTTAAATGAATTATAGGGCATCCATACCACAAAATACAATGTAGCTATTTGGAATGAAAATTCAAGCATATATTTAATAATGTGAAACATATACACGCTTTATTGTTGATTGAAGAATAGTAAATTATAAAATATGTTTCAGGATGATACCTTCTGTAAAAAGAATATATATATATATGTGTGTGTGTGTGTACATATGTACATGTATGCACATGAAGAGGATGTCGTTCATTTACATGTTTATATGTACCTATTTATATTTCCTAAGATAAGTCTAGAATGTTATAGATAAAATGTTAATGATGGCTATCACTGATAGGTAGCATCACAGATGATTAAGACTTTTCCTAACATTTTCCTCCAAGAAATTTCCACGATGAATGTGTATTTTGTGTAATGGAGGCATAAGTAGGTAATCAGATTAAAGATATGGGGACATAGGGACATATAAGAGTTTGAGGAGGATTCCATGTCGCAGTGAATCTTCTCATGTACATATCTGAGTCCTCTTTAGGACCTTCTCCCCAGAGGAAGGAAAGAGATGGCATCTCAGAACTCAGCTCTCTTAATGAAACAGTGATATATCCAGTCATTTTCCAGCAGTTACCTTTCCTCTCTAAAATTGACTTTTTAAATTCAGAGAATACCCACAGTTCTTTCATACTGAAATCTATGCAGGAAAACACACACACACACATACACGCGCAGTAGAGTGTGAAATGGATAAGACAAGGAAATATCTCTGAAGCTCTTCTTGCAAAGTTTTGTCAAGAGAGAGTGTCTGTCCCACTCTGCCTTGGTCCCGTCTAGGTTTGCTGTTCAAGTAAATGCCAGCAGTTACTCTCCTTTTCTGCATTATCTCCAGGTTGCCAAAGGGCTTTGAAAGCTGGGAAAGACTCACCAGTTACAACAATGGTGTTCACAGTAGCAATGTTTATTTTCCCCCAAGACGATATTCCTGGCTTTGCATACATTTGCTCTTTTCAATGAACCATGTCCTCTAAGTGTCACCTTGCTTCCATTCAGCATGGCCAGTGTTCTGACTGTCCAGGGGCCTCCAGGAACAGCCAGCAGATTGATGGCTTGCTGAAATCTCCCTCATTATCTTTCACTGTACATTCCTTTCATGAGGGATCTCTTGTGTGCTGAATGCAGAGCTCCTTTGTGTGCGTGCTGTGAAATAAAATCTCAGATAATGTGTGAGGTGATTTTCTTATATTCTCTCTCCCACCCCCTTATCCCCGCAATGTGACCTCGGAGTTAACTGTTTATTTAATTAGAAAAGCTCAGCTTAGAGACACTAATTGGCGAAGAATGAAAAGTAAAGGATGTTAGCATGTTTAAACAAAGAAAAAGGTGTGCGTGTGTGGTGCGTGTGTATCAGGAAAGAACACTCTTGAAAATCTAGTACTGGAAAGTATATATTTTTATGTTGTAAGAGATTGCTTTTATTATCATTTACCTTAAAAAAAAGAAGGAAAATTGCTTCTTTGCTATAATTTTTACCCCAAAGATGCTCCTAAGACATTTGCCAAATTTTTAAACATATAAATATACAGGTTTTAATCACCTTCTCTAGAGCAACTCCTATTTAAATCGAATTCAGTATACTCTTCTCCAGTTACATATGCAAAAACCTCAAGCTCATACCAACTCCTTTTCCTTTAAACATTAGCCATTTTTTGCAGTAGCATTTGAAGAAGTCTGCATTCAAAATTCTCACCTTAAAGAAGGCTCTGAGTTCCTCTATTATTGTTGTCCTGATCTCCTCACCTGCCCCCATCTCTCTGCCAGGATGGGCCATAGTTGAGAGCATTTTCCTGGGCCATGGTATTTGGGAGAATAATGTTGACCATCACAAACAAAGGAGTTGGAACCTGGGGCCGTCAAGACTGTGGCTGCTTCAGCTCTCTCCCCCTTTCTCTGTGGATGCTCTCTCTCTCTGTCTCTCTCACAAAGATGCAGTGCTAAGGAGACCAGGAGCAGGATAAGCAAAGTGTAATGCATACATGCAATAGAATACTATTCAGCAGCTAAAAGGAATAAAATACTGGTACATGCTACAACATGGATGAGCCAACATCATGCTAAGCGAGAGAAGCCAGCCACAGAAGACCACATATTGTACAATATGATTCCATTTACATGAAATATCTAGAAAAGACAAATCTATAGAGACAGAAAGTAGATTAGTGCACTCTTGGGACTTCACTGGGATGGAAGTGTGGCCATAAACAGGCATAAGAGATCTTTTGAGGTTTATGGAAATGTTCTCAAATTGGATTATAATGGTGGTGGCACACATCTGTACGTTTACTAAAAATCATTGAATTGTACACTGAATATGAATAAATTTTAGGGTATATAAATTACACCTTCAACAAAGCTGATTCAATACATTAGAAGTGGGCTTCCCTCGTGGTGCAGTGGTTAAGAATCCGCCTGCCAATGCGGGGGACGTGGGTTTGAGCCCTGGTCCGGGAAGATCCCACATGCCGCAGAGCAACTAAGCCCGTGCGCCACAACTACTGAGCCCGCATGCCACAGCTACTGAAGTCCGCGTGCCTAGAGCCTTTGCTCCGCAGTAAGAGAAGCCATCATAGTGAGAAGCCCACGCACCGCAATGAAGAGTTGCCCCCCACTCGCCGCAACTAGAGAAAGCCTGCGCACAGCAACGAAGACCCAACGCAGCCAAAAAAAGAAAAAGAAAAGAAATTAGAAGTAAATTTCTAATGGAAAAAGAGAAGACCTGGAGGCAGTCCACTCTGGGGACAGTTCCACGGGGGGTGCTTGGATGGTCCACCTAGACCGGCTGTGCTCTGGCTGGGGGGCAAACCCCAGATGTTGCTGCTTCTTGCTAAATGGTGCTTATTTTTCATCTTGGCTTTATGAGAAAATCAAGACAGCGTGTCCCAAGGTACTAAGTGCTCAAGGTACAAAGATAAATTTGATATCTTTGGCTTGTTTCTTATCCTTATGGAGATCTGTGGTATGGGAGTCAGATATGTAAATATTCTTTTTGAAGAATAGCCAGTGCTCAGGAGCAGCTGTTCTTCAGGATGGAATTCTGAAAGGCTTCTTAGAGGGATTGGGGGAAAGGGGAAAGAATTCATTAGAAATTCATTTAGGGTCCAGTTGATTTGTATATTTTGTTATCATTTAAATTGTAATTTTTGTTTCAGAGACAAATATTCATGTTGTCCAAATTTCTGATTGACCTTGATGTAGAGAGACTGATGGGGAAAGTATGATGGGTTTGATTTTTATATCAAATCATCAGGCATGGAGAAATATCTTTTAGAAGTGTTAAAATAAATGTTCCTACTGTATATTTAAAATACCAAATATACAGTAGGAATACTTATTTGAGCTGTCAGTGAATGAGAAGTAAGTGGCCAGGTGGAAAAGGCAGAAGTGGGAAAAGTAGAGTAGATAAAAGTTTTTGTTCTTTCTGCATGCCACACTCCCACTCTTTTCACTCCTTGCCATCTCACCTCTTCTCCCTCAACTCACTTCCAATATCTCCTATCAAGGTTGGATCCTGATTCACAGTAGATAATCAGGGAACTCATACCTCTGGCACAGAGGTGAATTCAGGGGTAGGTGCAGGGCTCAAGCTGTGCTAATCAGAGTTCTCATTGAAATTTAATATAATTGGCTCTCTTTTTTAGTATCAAGAGCCATAATCATGTAGTTTTATGGCTACCAGCAGCCATATTTTCCTTTGCATGGAGAAAGGCTGTCTGTGGAGTGGTGCTTACTGATGGAGAGAAGCAGGGCAGAGGCATGTGATGATGTAACAGAAAGGGGGGTGGCGGTTAGCTGGTGATATCATTCAAAGCCCTGCACGCTAAGCAATAAACACCACTCCCCACTCACCTTTATTTTAAACCTTCTCTACTTTTGATTGAGTTTCTGTTACCTATAATTTGGAAATCTTAACTAATTTGAAAGGCTTATAAATTGAAGGAATGCCCTTACCTGAGCCTGCTGGCATGGATGGTCATGGGCTCCTTAGGGAATGGTGAAGAGCAGGTGACAAGATGCAGCATGGCAATTGCTTCAACTGGTTGTGAGGGGCTCTGCTATGTCCCATCACTCTTATTCTGTTTAGCCTCTCTTGAGCCTTCCACTGCAAGATACCTTGCAGTCTTGAGTCACTGTGGAAGGGAAGGACCTCATTGCTATGGGAAGCAGTGGGGAAGGATACACGATCCTCTCCTGTCTAAGATGTGGCTCTTCATGGTTATGGTGGCAGCACCCATGGTGAAACAGAACTACATTCTCTGAGTGGTATTTAGACGCACATGTTTCTTTCCCTTCATAAGCAGCATCCAAGAGGAAGCTGCCAGGGTTTGTCTTCTCCACAAGCAAGCTGAGAGAAGTGAAGTTTTCTTCTTTCTGACTGGTCTTAGAGGGGCTCATGGCAGGAGTTGGAAGAACAGAAAAAAATATCTTTCACTCTTGAAATCAATGCAAGAAGGCATTGCTTATTCCAACAAGGTCATATGGAAACTAGGAACCCCTAGAACAAGGTGGTGAGAAAGTAGCTCTTTAGGAGACCTGAGGGTAGGACATTCACTCCTTGTACAATCTGAGGTGAAGGTGTCTTAGTGTTGTTGACTAAGTGTTGACTAAGAAGTGGGTCCTCTTATTTTGTCAAAGGACTGGAACTGACCAGTGCTTTTCAACGTTTGAACTACAGATTGCCTTAATCGGAATCACCAATATCCTTATTAACTCTAGATTCCTGGGCTTTACCCAAAAACTACTGGGGGATGTGTGATATTGTGATTTACAAGAAATCTCCCCAAACCCTTGGAATTTCCTGCATGATAAGAGCAATGAGAGCATCTTTGGTCGTAATATTTGGTCTCTTGTCCTCAATTCCCGAAATCGCTTCAGATGAATTGGGTGTCATTTTTCATAACAAGCCACTTTCTACTACAACGGGGCTTATGATAATGAGGTGACTCTTGGACAGTACCTAAGGATGGGGGCTGGTTGCCAGGGGGAAGTGACCATAAATAGAGTGTTGGAACTTTCAGTCCCACTTCCTTGACCTCCAGGAAGGAGAGAAGGGCTGGAGGTTGAACCAGTTATTCATGGCCAATGACTTAATCAATCATGCCTATGCTGTAATGAAGCCTCCATTAAAAACCTAAAGGATGAGGTTCAAAGAGCTTCAGGGTTGTTAAACGAGTGGATATGTGGGGAGAACAGTGCACCTGGAGCGGGCATGGAAGCTCCATGCCCTTTCCCCATACCTTGTTCTATACATCTCTTCCATCTGACTGTTTCTTAGTTACATCCTACTATAATAAACTGGTAATGTAAGTAAAATGATTCTTTGAGTTCTGTGAGCCACTCTGGCAAATTAATCAAGTCCAAGGGGGTTCTTGGACTCTGCAATCTACAGCCAGTGGAAGCACGAGTGATAACCTAGGCTTGCAGCTGGTTTCTGAAGTTGGGGAAGAGGTACAGTCTTGAAGGGCTGAGTCCTTAACCTGTGAACTCTGATGCTGTCTTCATGTAGACAGCGTCAGAGTTGAGTTGAATTGTAGGACGCCCAGCTGGTGTCAGAGCTTTGCTTGGTGGAGTGGGAATCAATTCCCTCCGCACATCAGAATTGGTGACTAGAATCTGTAGGGTGTGTCTTGAAAATGTGGGCTGTTAACAGACTCTCCAGGTGATTCTATTATGTACATTAACTTTTTTTTTTTTTTTTTTGCCGTACGCGGGCCTCTCACTGTTGTGGCCTCTCCCGTTGCGGAGCACAGGCTCCGGACGCGCAGGCTCAGTGGCCATGGCTCACGGGCCCAGCCGCTCCGCGGCATGTGGGATCCTCCCGGACCGGGGCGCGAACCCGTGTCCCCTGCATCGGCAGGCGGACTCTCAACCACTGCGCCACCAGGGAAGCCCTGTACGTTAACATTTGAGAACAACTAGTGGAGACTCTGGTATGGGCTAATGATTCAGGATAGGGAACTCAAGAGGTGTTGCTCTCCGAGTAAAAATTTCCCGTTTACTCACAAAGGGGGCTCTCTAGAACCAAACCCCTTTTAGTCTAAAAAGCACAGGAAGTATAGCAAATTGAGACGTCTCCACCACACACATGCAGTGGATAGGCAATGCTTGTATGTTTCAGATAAGATGATCGGACTTGATTGTTCAGCAAGCTCAGTGGCTTGGGAGCCAGTTCTTAAAAATGCACCAGGGACATGACAGCTGGGGAGCTTTGCAGGCAGTAAGGATGCCACTATTCTAATACTTAGGCTTCAAACCTTGGATTTTGTGTGGACGTTGTATAATGAAATTCGTTACACTAAACACAAACGCTTCACTTTATTTTTTTTCTCGTTTTCATATCAGGGCATGCAGATATAGGCAAAATCCAGGAACCAGAAAAACAGAAAGTACTAAAATATTATGTAACTCTCTGCCCTCTTATGATTAAACAGGTTCACAGTATTCAAGCTCTGGAGGTGTTTTCTGTCCATTAGACAAATAAAGCTCTCTCTATCAAGGTAGTATCTAATACAATTATTTTCAGCTTCTCAAACAAACACACAAGACAAAGAAACAAATAACTCCTGTCCCCATGAAGCAGCGGCCAAGGTCTGATAATGAAAATGACAACTGAATGGCTGTCGACACTGCCTTTTCCCCTGAGTTTGCCTGGTAATTTCTTTTCTCGTGAATGACAAATGGAGAGGCAGCTGCTGCAGCAAATAGGATTCAAAACCCCATTAATATCGGTGACTCATCAACCAGATTCTTTTCCCATATCTGAAAATGTCAGGAAATTAAAAAGGCACCGTGGCATCTCCCAGAGACAAGTCCCATGTCAGAGCCGTAATCACTTCTAAATATTCTTGGCCTCATTTGGAAATTGGCTGTCACCTGGGACATGGCCTAGTTTGTAGTCCCATCCATGGGGTCAGGAGAGACTACCAATCTCACTGAATAAACCACCAGTCAGCCCTCCCGCAGAGCTGACACTGTGAGCCTGGGGGTGTTGACACTTGTTATGAGATAAAATGGATAGGACAACTACACGTCTTCTGGGTACCCGGCTTGGCTTCTTTAAGGGCAGCAGGAAAGAGGGTAATAGGTGAGGGCTGAAGTTACATGAACCCCTCGTTTAACTAAACGCATTTTTCTTGTTCCTTGTATAAAATATAGGTAGAGAGGGATTTTTTAATTATTATTTTTTAAATTGATTAATTAATTAATTAATTTTACAGTTAAGTCCTTGTTGGTTATCTATTTAAATATAACAGTGTGTACATGTCAATAGAGAGGGATATTTAGAAACGTCTGGATAATTTTGTTTTGAATTTTAGTCTTTCCCTGAAGAGTTAATGCTAACCATTGTCTTCCCCATCGCTTGAAACTCTATAATCTTATTTTAATTCAACTAGCTTTTTCAGCCTACAATAGGGGGAGCAGTCACTTTGTGTGTATAGGATGAACAAAAATAAATCTTTGGAAAACGAAATTTCAAATCCTTATTGCAAAACTGGAATGATAAGGATGTCTAGAACGGTAATGTGGCTCATATAGTTGTTAGGTTCTTTGGCTATAACTCATTTAATAAACTTCTTTTTTGATTGGCATCCCAAACCAGGAACTTGGATGACATGAATCACTATGGGAAGTCCCTGTTCAGGAGGAAAAAAAGATATGTATATGAACATCTGTACCAGAGCATGGGCTGTGGGAATCAGGGAAAGTGTAGGGGAATTTGTAGCATTTGAGCCATACTTTGATGAAGCCGCAGCATGGGGGCATGTGGGGATGGTGAGTAAAGCCCTCCTGGGGGAAGTGCAGGAGGAGAGGCTTACAAGTTGGAAAACAGTCAGGCTGAGAGGTTTGGGATGTCATGGGGAAGTGTAATTGGAATGGTGAATTATAGAAAGTGTCTGGGAGGTGGAAATTTCCCTCTCTACCCCGCTTGCGTTCTTGAGGCAGGACTAATAATAAAATTGACATAAGACAGATTAACAGGAGAAAAAGAAACACATTTTAATTTGTGTGCATGGAGGTCTCACGTAAATGGAACCTTCAGAAGTGGCCAAATCAGGCAGCTTTTCTACTTTTTAGACAAAGAGGCGATAAATTTGTGAGGGATTGGCAAGACAAAGAAACTCAGGTTTTCAGGTGCTCAATTAATGAAGAATACAAACAAGTTTGTAATTGGCGCAGTAAATTAAAGAAGTAACAAGTTTGTTTATATTGGGTTCTTGGTTTGAATTACCTATCTGTGGTGATAAGAGTGTCCTTCTACCTCCAGATGCAGGGTGTGCATCTTTCATATGAGAGATTTATTTCCTGCTTGTAGAGAGACAGAAAGGAGGGTCAGAGTGTCCCTTTTTCATTGGCCTTTTCTTAAGTAACTCTAATTCCTACTGTATAGCACAAGGAACTCTGCTCAATATTCTGTAATAACCTAAATGGGAAAAGAATTTGAAAAAGAATAGATACATGTATATGTAAATATAACTGAATCACTTTTCTGTATACCTGAAACTAACACAACATTGTTAATCAGCTATACTCCAATATAAAATAAGAATAAAAAACCCCAAAATAATCAATATGTCATTGTGGCATATTTTGGAGTGACCCTCTCTGAGCCCCAACAAAAGACCCTAAAGCTGAAGGGAGCAATTTATATGTCATTTCACAGTCAATGAAACATCACTGAAAGTTTCTCATCAGAGATAAGAGGGTTCTCTTATTTGTTCATTCATTTGCCTGATATTTGTTGAGCTCCTACTATGTGCATTCATAGTCATTGTTGATAAAGAAGTGAAAAACAGGATGCCCTAGTTATCTCAGAATTGGGGGAAGAGTAGAGAAGACAGATAAGAAGCAAACAGAAAATACACACAATCCAGAAGAGTATGTAAGTGCTATTTAGGTAAGAGGGAGGTCAGGGGAGGCCTTTTGGAGTTGATTCTTTCGATCAAAGTTCTGAAAAAATTGAGGGAGTGAGTAAGTCATATATGTCTTAAGGAAGGTCATTTAGCAAATGCTAAGGCCCTGAGGTGGGAGCTTATGCTTGAGGAAGAGCAAGGAAACTGGTACGTCTAGAATAGAATGAACAGGAATAAACAGAAGGAAATAATGTCCAAGACAACTGGGGGGTCAGATCTTTCTGCTATTTAATGGGCTCTGGCTTTACCCCGAAAGAGACAGGAGTCACTGGAAGATTTTGAGTACAAAAGCCAATATGTCTGAGTTGTTTCTAAAGCATCCCTCTAGCTTGTCTCTTGAGAATAGATTTTAGAAAGACAAGGACAGGATCTGGAAGAGCAGTTAGGAGACTATGGCAATAATTCAAAAGAGAGGTCCTGGTGGGTTAAACCCGGGTAGCAGTGAGAAGGCAATGAGCAGTGGTCAGATTCTGGATACAATTTGAAGGAAGAGCCAACAAGATCTGCTGATAGATTGAATGCGTGAAGTGAGAGGAAGAAAATGGTCAATAATGACTCCACAGTTTTGTCTTGAATAATAACTAAATGAATGTAGTTGGGATAAATGAGTTGAGAAAAACTGTTCAAGGATAGGTTGAGGGGATCAAGAATTTGGCCTGGGCAAGTGGGGTACAAGAAAACTATTAACGACCCAAGTGGAGACATGGAACAGGGAGTTTAGGGGAGAAGCAAAGGCTGTGTACATACATTCAGGAGTTAACAGTGTACACATGACTTTTCAAACATGGGTGTGCTGTGCTCATTTGTGGATTGAGAAAAGATGTAGAAGCTTCCAAAACTGAACTGATGATATTTCAAATTTTAAGAGCCCAGGAAATGAGGACTATCCATCCATAGATCCTGATAAGGAGAAATATTTGTATAAAGGAGGAACTAAGAATAGAGTGGGGTTCCTACCAATGCCAAGGAGAGAATCATTATCATCATCACCCTTTAAGAAGTGGTCCTAAGTTTACACAGCTTGTAAAGGGCAATGCCCATACTCCTAACCATTATCCTATTCTGCTTCTGATAGAGTTAAGAGTTACCTGTACCGAGTGGAAACACACAAAAGCATTTTGTTTTATAACTAAGTTTTTGAGTTCCACAGTCAAAAGTTATGCTTGGTTAGTGAATCTGCTCCACTATTGCTGGAAATCCAGGTGGAAACTCAATAATCTTGGCACTGCATCAAAGAGTGAAGAACTCACCTTGAGGCTCCAGAATAAGATTTTTAAAAAAATTTTTATTTTATACTGGAGCATAATTGATTAACAATGTTGTATTCGTTTCAGGTGTACAGCAAAGTGATTCAGTTATACATATACATTTATCTATTCTTTTTAAAATTCTTTTCCCATTTAGGTTATTACAGAATAATGAGCACCTTTCCCTGTGCTATTCAGTAGGACCTTGTTGGTTATCTATTTTATTTTTTTGATTATCTATTTTAAATATAGTAGTGTGTACATGTCAATCCCAAACTCCCAGTCTATCTCTTCCCAGAACTCTTCCCTCCTGGTAACCATAAGTTCATTCTCTAAGCCTTGTGAGTCTGTTTCTGTTTTGTTAATAAGTTCATTTGTATCAATTTTTTTTAGATTCCACATATAAGTGATATCATATGATATTTGTCTTTCTCTGACTTTCTCCACTTAGTATGATGATCTCCAGGTCCATCAATGTTGCTGCAAATGGCATTATTTCATTCTTTTTAACGGCTGAGTAATATTCCATTGTATATATGTACCACATCCTCTTTATCCATTCATCTGTCAATGGACATTTAGGTTGCTTCCATGTCTTGACTATTGTAAACAGTGCTGCAATTAACATTGGGGTGTGTGTATCCTTTATTAGATTTTAACAGTAAAATACATTGTACTTTTTTTTTTTTTTTTTTCGGTACGCGGGCCTCTCACTGTTGTGGCCTCTCCCGTTGCGGAGCACAGGCTCTGGACGCACAGGCTCAGCGGCCATGGCTCACGGGCCCAGCCGCTCTGCGGCATGTGGGATCTTCCCAGACCGGGGCACGAACCCGTGTCCCCTGCATTGGCAGGCGGACTCTCAACCATTGTGCCACCAGGGAAGCCCCATTGTACTATTTTTATAGATATATAACTAGTCTTCAATTAATTATTGATCAATTGAAACCACTATAGTACGAAACTAAGATTCATTTATTCCATTGGGACGGTGAAGACATTGGGCTGCTAATTATATTGAGACGTGAATAGATATTTTTAACATCCAGAATGCTCATCTCCATGTCTTGTTTTTCCAACAACCTGAGCTGACTTGTCTCCAGTTTGGTCCTGCACTGCTGGACCCACTGAATGACCTGGGGCAAGTCACTAAACATCTTTGGGCTGCAATATACTCCTCTAAAAATAAGGGGTCATATAAATGAGATCATTTTCAAGACCCCATTCCATCTCTAGCATCCACATCTCACTATTTCTGGCAAATTTATTCGCATACCGAATTCCTTCAATACAGTGCATGATTCCCCAGTGCTGTGTCTATCAAACCCTGTATTACTTTAAAATATGAATGCTGAAGATATCAGCTTTGCAGGTAATTTTAAATGCTCTAAATCAGATTGAACAATTTCTGAAACCTGATGATTTTTCTAAATTTCCTTCTGGCTTTAATTTTCCAGGCACAGGAAAAATACCAACCTCTCCCTCCTTGAGACACTCAGAACACTTTATCTCTGTTTTGCTTAGGACATAAAAAAAAAATTCTTTGCACCTACACACGTTAAGTATTTGCATCAGATAAGTGTGGCTGAACTGACAATCTCCTCATATCTTCCAAACCCAGTGTATCAGATTGCTATGGCTGCCATAACAAAGTGCCAAACCACAGACTGGCAGCTTAAACAACAAAAATTCATCTTCTCACAATTCTGGAGGCTAAAAGTCTGAGATCAAGGTGTTGACAGTATTGGTTTCTTTTGAGGACTTTCTCCTTGGCTAGTAGATCGCCACATTTTCCCTGTGTCTTTTCCTGGTTTTCCATCTGTAGGTTTATGTCCTAATCTCTTTTAATAAGGACACCAGTCATACTGAATTAGGGTCCACCCTAAAGACCTCATTTTAATTTGATTACCTCTTTAAAGACCCCATCTCCAAATATAGTCAGATTCTGAGGTATTGGGGATAAGGGCTGCAACACGTAAATTTTGGGGGGACACAGTTCAACTCATAAGACCCAATTCCCTACTTGATCCTGCGTCCGTCTACCACAGTGCTAACTGTTCAGCTTCCATCTCTGAGAAGTTGCACTTGTGCTCCAGCTGATCTATAGGTAAGGCAGCACTCATAAATAACATTAGAAATAGAAGAAATTAAAAACTGACCATTATAATTAAGTCAGTACTCATACTCATCTACCAAGATGTGCTTCACTCTGACTTCTGGTCTTTATGGAGCTTTGCGGCTCTCACCTAAAAGCAGATGGTGTATTTTGCATGAGAAAAATTATGGTCTGCTTTAGGGCACCATTTTGCCCTGAAAGGAGTTCTGCTGCTTTGAAACACAGCACTTTGTTTGCTCTTTTGGGAGTATATGCCATATCACTTACCTGATGCTTAAAGGTAAACCCATAAAACAATGCATGACCCTTTTCATACCTGGTGAAAGCTATAATCATTTAACATGGTACCTAATTTCTGAAAACCATGCCAAAAATTGGCTGATTACATTGCCTTAAAAACTGTGTCCCCTTAAAAAACCCATTACAGCTCTCCCATCTGAAATTCTCTAAAACACTTTGGAGCCTCTTAGAGAATTTTAAGCCTGAGGAAACTGTTAAGAAAAGTGTTTCCATATTTTGAACTAAAGGTGTTATTTTAATGGCATTTGGGGTACAGCAAATGAGTATAGTTGTATTCATGTTTCAGTTTAGGTCCCGTTCTTGGAGGTAGAAGATCAGAGCTTAAGTAGCAGCTAGGCTCGGACCTCAGGAAATAAGCTCAACCACTTTTGAGCCTTAATTCCTGAAATCAGAAATGTGTCACTCCTCCCTCTTTGATGGCTGAATAACAGAGTGACACAATTTGTTATTTTTTATGAGTTGATGAATTGGCTGGTTCAGCTGATCTCATCTAGACTTGCTTGTGCGTCCATGGTCAGCTGTTAGAGTTCTAGGGGAGCCACAGCTGGACAACTCAGCCCTGTTCTCTGTGTTATCTCATCTTCTTTTCTCAGACAAAGGTGGAGGAACTAGAGGGAGAGCAGAGAATGCAAGGTCTTTCGATGCGTTGGCCCAGAAAGGGCACCTCGTCCCTTCTACATTCTATTGTCCAAGCAGGTTAAAAGCCAGCCCAATTCTGCAGCCATGTTATGTTGATAATCTCAACACTAACCCTAATCCTAACTCTACCCCTTTCTGGGCATCTTCACTTCCACTTCTGGCTGCATCCTGTATCAACCTTCACCTGCCAAAATTCAAATTCAGATATGGTTCATTCACTTCTGCTACATCACTTCCCCTTCCTTACCCCTCTCACATCTCCACAGCCACCTGCTCCCATACCTCTCCCACTTGCCCTGGGATGAGGAACAGGAGACAAGACTCTAGCTCTTGACAGGAGGAACTTCAAAGTCATCTGACAATGGGCGTGGATACAGGGAGGAATTAGAATTGGGGCCATTTTTGCAATCTACCACAGAGAATAATTGAGTAGTAAAGCCCATTTTGCCATATGACTTATGACCACTATTCTTCTTATGATCTCTATGTACATAGTAAAAATATTTCTCATGATTTGATTCTAGTTTCTTGCCTTTTTTAGATTTGGAAACCAAGTAGAAAAGTTTTTACTCTAAAAAGTTGCTATTTGTTGTTTTTGGTCACTTCTAATTGAAAAAAATACTGCATTAAAAAAAAAATTGTGAGGTTTGGGATGACCCAGGGGAAATTTTAAAAGATTTACTAGGCGCTTCATGGGACATACTTTATAGCTGCAATATAAACATAGTGAAGAGTGTACACTTTATTCTTTCTCTTCTTGGGAAGTTCATTATTATTTCCATTTCATTGTATTTGAATTGAAATTGTAAATTTTATATTCCTCTAATAGTAAACATACTGAGTGGAAAATTTCAAATTTAGCCATTTCTCCTGCTTGATAGCATAATTTGTATTGTAAGTCATTGATAGTTAATGAACTGCTTGGACTATTAAACCAGAGGATCACAGAATACATGTATTTGCCACATATGATTTAAATCCCAGCTTTTTTCAAGAGCTCCTAGTTATTTACAATGAAATAAATCTATAGTTCAGTCCTTTAAATAATTATAGAAGCAAGAAGAGGGGGCAAAAGTGAAAATGGAAAAAAATCTGAACCAATGGAATTACTGTAAGTTAGCATTAAATTAGGCTTTATGCTTCATAATTAGAAAGTTCAATTTATTCTCTAGAACAATGAGTGATCTTATCCAAGGGTTACTAATATAGTAGATTTTCAAGTAATTTGCTGTTAATAGCTGTTAAAGTTGTTGAATTATTTCCTTTTAAAAATATAGATAGGAAGGAATTGCTTTCACCCACTTACTCTCTTGGGTGGGAAAGAAAAGCATGGTATACAATTAGGTTGCTATTATTTATCTGTTGGAGTTGGGCTACATTTAAAATTTTAAAAAGTCATCTTATACAATTGTCACAGTGGTAGAAAGATTGAAAGCTGCTACTCCAAATGGTGGAGATTCTTTGTGCATGAGCAGTTAACGCATATTGGTTCTTTGCGCTAATTTGAGACCGCAGGAGAATATCATAAATTTTCAGGATGTCACAGCTGTGCAAGGATCACCCATAAGAGATGATATAATGGCCAGCAGCAGCAGATAGATGAATACTAATGATATCACCACCACCTGGAATAGAACACTTAAAAAAATAAACTGTTTTTTTAGAGCAGTTTTAGGTTCACAGAAAAATTAAGAGGAAGGTACAGAGGTTTCCGATATACACCATGCCCCCCCAACATGCATAGCCTGGTCCATTATCAATGTACCCCACCAGAGTGGCACATTTGTTAAAACTGATAAAATTATATTGACACAAATTATCACCCAGAGTCCATAGTTTCCATTAGGATTTATTCTCAGTATTGTACATCCTATGAGTTTAGAAAATTTTATAATGATATGTATTTACCATTATAATGTCATATGACATAGTTTCACTGCCCTAAAAATCCTCTATAAGCCACCTATTCATCTCTCCCTATTCCCTGGTAATTCTGATTCTTTTTTTTACTGTCTCCATAGTTTTGACTTTCCAGAATATCATATAATTGGAATCCTACAGTATGTAGCTTTTTAATTGGCTTCTTTCACCTTGCAATATGCATTTAAGATTCCTCCATGTCTTTTCATGGCTTGATAGCTCATTTCTTTTTAGTATTGAATAATATTTAATTACCTAGATGTACCACAGTTTATCCATCACCTACTGAAGGATATCTCAGCTGCTTCCAAGTTTTGGCAATTGTGAATAAAAATGCTATATACATCTGTGTGCAGATTTTGGTGTGGATGGAAGTTTTCAACTCCTTTGTGTAAATACCAAAGGGCACGATTTCTGGATAGTATGGTAAAAGTATGTTTAACTTGGTAGCAAAGCACCCAACTGTCTTCTGAAGTGACTGCATCATTTTGCATTTCCATCAGCAATGAATGAGAGTTCCTGTTGCTCCACGTCCTTGCCAGCATTTGATGTTGTCACTGGATTTTGGCCGTTCTAATAAATGCGTAGGTGTATATCTCATTGTTTTAATTTCCATTTCCCTAATGACATGTGATGTGGGATATTTTTTATATGCTGTTTGCCATCTGTATATCTTCTTTGGTGAGGTGTCTACTGAGATTTTTGCCCCATTTTTTTTTTTTTTTTTTTTTTTTTTTTGTGGTATGCGGGCCTCTCCCTGTTGCGGCCTCTCCCGTTGTGGAGCACAGGCTCCGGACGCGCAGGCTCAGCGGCCACGGCTCACGGGCCCAGCCGCTCCGCGGCATGTGGGATCCTCCCAGACCGGGGCGCGAACCCGGTTCCCCTGCATTGGCAGGCGGACACGCAACCGCTGCGCCACCAGGGAAGCCCTGCCCCATTTTTTAATTGGGTTTTTTGTTTTCTTATTGTTGAGTTTTAAGAGTTCTTTGCATATTTTAAATAACAGTCCTTTGTCAAATGTGTCACTTGCAAATAGTTTCTCCCAGTATATAGCTTTTCATTCTCTTGACAGGGTCTTTTGCAAAGAAATTTTTAATTTTCATGAAGTCCAACTTATCAATTCTTTCTTTCATAGCTATGTTTGGTGTTTTATCTAAAACGTCATTGCCAAACTCAAGGTCATCCAGATTTTCTTCTAAGCTCTATTCTTGGAGTTTTAGACTTTTGCATTTTACATTAGGTCTGTCATCCATTCTGAGTTAATTTTTGTGAAGTCTGTGTCTAGATTCATTTTTTTGCATGTCAATACCCAGTTGTTACAGCACATTTGTTGGAAAGACTACATTGCTCCATTGTATTGCTTTTCTCTTTTGTCAAAGATCAGTTGAATATATTTACATGGGTTTATTTCTGGGTTCTCTTTTCCGTTCCATTGATCTACTTATCTAGTCTTTCTCCAGTACAGTCCCACAGTGACTTAGTTGCTGTAGCTTTATAGTAAGTCTTGAAGTTGGCTAGTGTCAGTTCTCCAACTTTGTTCTTCTACTTCAATATTGTATTGGCCATTCTGGGTCTTTTCCTTCTCCATATAAATTTTAGAAGCAGTTTGTCAATTTGCACAAAATAACTTGGTGGGATTCTGATTCGGATTGCATTGAATTTATAGATTAAGTTGGGAAGTACTGTTATCTTGATGATATTGAGTCTTTTTATCCATAAACATGGAATCTCTATTTTATTTAGTTCTTTGATTTCTTTCATCAGAATTTAGTAGTTTTCTTCATAAAGATCTTGTACATATTTTGTTAGATAAGTACCTAACTATTTCATTTTTTTGGGGTGCTAATGTACATGGTACTTTGGTTTTAATTTCAAATTCCACTCGTTCATTGCTGTTATATAGGAAGGTGATTGACTTTTATATATTAACCTTGTATCCTGCAACCTTGCTACATAGATGATCATGTCATATGTAAACAAAGAATTTTATTTCTTCCTTCCCAACCTATTACCTTTTCTCTTCTCCTCTTCTCTTCTCTTCTTTCTCTTCTCTTCTCTTCTCCTCTCCTCTCCTCTCCTCTTCTCTTTTCTGTTCTTATTGCATTAGCTAGGACTTCTACCATGATGTTGAAAATCAGTCATGAGAGGGAACATCCTTGACTGCTTCTTACATTAGTGGGAAATCTTGGAGTTTCTCACCATTAAGTATGATGGTCACTGTAGGTTTTTTGTAGATATTTATCAAGTTGAAGAAATTCTTCTCTATTCCTAGTTTACTGAGCGTTTTTATCATGAATGGGTATTGAATTTCATTAAATATTCCTCTGCCAACTGTTGATATGATCATGTGATTTTTCTCCTTTAGCTTGTTGATATGATGAATTACATTATCTTTGAATGTTGATCCAGGCTTGCATACCTGGGATAAATTCCACTTGGTCATGGTATATAATTATATATACCATGATATATAATTATATATACCATGGTGTGTAATTATATACACCATGGTATATCATTCTTTTAATACATTGTTGGATTTGATTTGCTAATATTTTGTTGAGGATTTCTGCATCTATGTCCATGAGAGCTATTGGTCTGTAATGTTCTTATACTATTTTTATCTGGTTTTAGTATTCAGGCAATACTGGCTTCATAGAATGAGTCTGGAAGTATTTTCCCTGCTCCTATTTTCAGGAAGAGATTTTAAAGAATTGGTATAGGGCTTCCCTGGTGGCGCAGTGGTTGCGCGTCCGCCTGCCGATGCAGGGGACCCCGGTTCGCGCCCCGGTCTGGGAGGATCCCACATGCCGCGGAGCGGCTGGGCCCGTGAGCCATGGCCGCTGAGCCTGCGCGTCCGTAGCCTGTGCTCCGCAACGGGAGAGGCCGCAGCAGTGAGAGGCCCGCATACCACAAAAAAAAAAAAAAAAGAATGGGTATAATTTCTTCTCTAAAAGTTAGGTAGAATTCACCAGTGAACCCATCTGAGTCTGTACTTTCTCTTTTGTAAGGTTATTAATTATCTTTTTAAATTAACTAATTAATTAATTAATTAATTTTGGCTGCATTGGGTCTGTGCTGCTGTGCGCAGGCTTTTCTATTTTTTTAATAGACATAGACCTTTTCAGATTATCCATTACTTCTTGTATGAGTTTTGGCAGATTGTGTCTTTCAAGGAATTGTTCCTTTTCATCTAAGTTATCAAATTTGTGGCCCTAGAGTCATTCATAATATTCTTTTTGAGCCTTTTAATGTCCAAGGGGTCTGTAGTGATGTCTCCTCTTTTATTTCTAATTTTACCAATTTGTATCCTTTCCCCGTTTTTCTTTGTTAGCCCAGCTAGAAGATTTTTGATTTTATTGATATGTTCAAAACACCAGATTTTGGTTTCATTGATTTTCTCTATTGATTTCCCCTTTTCAGTTTTATTGATTTCTGCTTTAATTTTTATTATTTATCTTCCTCTGCTTACTTTGGATTTAATTTGCTCTTTTTTCAAGTTTCTGAATGCAGAAACTTAGATTATTTATTATAGATATTTCTTCTTTTTCAACATATGCATTCAATTCTGTAAATTTTCCTCTAAACCCTGCTTTTGCTACATCCCACAGATTTTGGTACATTGTGCTTTTATTTTCATTTAGTTAAAAATATTTAAAAATTTATCTTGGGATTTCTTCTTTGACTCACATGTTATTTTAAAATGTATTGTTTAGTCTCCAGTATTTGGGATTTGTCCAGATATCTTTCTGCTATTGATTTCTAGTTTAATTCCATTGTGGTATGATTTCTATTTTAAAATATTTGTTAACATATGTTTTATGGCTCAGAAGGCAATTTATCTTGGTGAATGTTCTATATAAGCTTGAGAAGAATATGTAGTCTCCTGTTGGATGAAGTAGTCTATAGATGTCCATTATAATTAGTTGATTGATAGTTGTTGAGTTCAATTATATCTGTACTGTCTTTCTGCCTGCTGGATCTGTCCATTTATGATAAAGGGGATGTTGAAGTCTCCAACTATAATAGTGGATTCATCTATTTCTCCTTAAAGTTCTATTAGTTTTTGTTTCATGTGTTCTGATGATTTGTTTTTGGTGCATACACATGCACCTAAAAGACATGGTGCTATGTCTTTTTTGTAGAGTAGACCTCTTTATCATAATGTAATGTTTCTCTTTATCTCTGATAACTTTCTGTATTCTGAAGTCTGCTTTGTCTGAAATAAATATAGCTACTCCCAATTTCTTTTGATTTAATATTAGCATGGTATATCTCTTTCCATATATTTACTTTTAATTTATATGTGTCCATATTTAAAATGCTTTTTTTGTAGTGAGTTTCTTGTAAAGTGATATGTCTTATAAACATAGAGTGGAATTTTTTTTTATTCACTCTTGGTGCATTTACACTATTGATGTTCAAAGTTGTTATTGACATAGATTAATATCTGCCATAATTGTTACTCTTTTCTATTTTTTGCTCTTGTTCCTTGTTCTTGTTTTTGTCTTTCCCTTGTTTTTGGCTTTTGTGGTTTTGATCAAGCATTTTATATAATTCCATTTTCTTGCCTTTCTTAGCATATCAGTATACTTCCTTTTCAACTTTTTTTTTGTCTTAGAGCTTATAATAGACATTTAAAACTAATTCAAGTTTACTTTCAAATAATACTATGCCACATCATGGGTAGTGTGTATGCCTTATAGAGATAAAATAATCCTAACTTTTTCTGTCCATTGTAACATTGCTGTCTTTTATTTCACTAATGAATAAGTGTACACACACACACACTCAAATAAAATGTTGCTATTATCATTTTGAACAAACTGTTATCTCTTAGATCAATTAAGAATAAGAGAAATAGAAGTTTTGTTTTACCTTCACTTATTCTTTCTTCAGTGCTCTTCCTTTCTTTATGTAGATCTGAGGTTCTGACCTATGTCATTTTCCTTCTCTTTGCAGAACTTTTTTTTAACATTTTTGGTAAAGCAGTTCTACTGGTAACAAATTCCCTCACTTTTTGTTTGCCTGAGAAATTCCTCTTCATCACCTTTTAAGGATAATTTCACAGGGCACATAATGCTAGATTGATGGTTTTTTTCTCTCAACACTTTAGATATTTCACTCCCCTCTTCTTTCTGAGAAGTCAAATGTAATTTTTATCTTTGTTCCTCTATAGTTAAGAAATTTTTTCCTCTGGCTTCTTTCAGGATTTTTTCTTTATCTTTGATTTTCTGTAGTTTGAAAATGATATCCCCAGGTATAGCTTTTTCTGGCATTTATTCTCCTTGATGTTCTCTGAGCTTCCTGGATCTGTAATTTGGCATTTATTTGGGGAAATTCCTAGTCATTATTTTTTCAAGCATTTCTTCTGTTCCTTTCTCTATTTCTTTTCCTTCTGGTATTCCCATTATGTGTATGTTACACATTTTGTAGTTGTCTCACAGTTCTTGTATATTCTGTGTCTTTTCTCAGTTTTCTTCTCTTTGCATTTCAGTTTTGAAGGTTTCTGTTGTGATATCCTCAAGTTTGGAAATTCTTTCTTCAGCTGTGTTCAGTCTACTAATAAGCCTGTCAAAGGCATTCTTTATTTCTGCAACAGTATTTTTGATTTCTAGCATTTCTTTGGGTCCTTTCTTAGTATTTCTGTCTCTGCTTATATTGCCCATCTGATATTTCTTGCTGTCTACTTTAAATATTAGTGCCCTTAGCATATTAATCATAGTTGTTTTAAATTCCTAGTTTGATACTGACATCCCTACTATATGTGGGGCAGGTTCTCATACTTTCACTGTCTTTTTAAACTGTGCTTTTTGCCTTTAAGTACATTTTGTAATTTTTGTCTTGATAGCTGGACACTGTGTACTAGGTAAAAAGAACTACTCTAAATAGACCTTTAGTAATGTGGTCGTATATTCTGGGGGGAAGGAAAGTGTTCTATAGGTCTATAAGTAGGTCTTAATCTTTTAGTGAAACCCTGTGTGTTTCTGGGCTGTAAATTTTATATGTGCATCTCAGTTACCCCTCCCTCTTAGCTGGAACGGGTTGGTAGAGTAGGGCTGGAGTTGGCTATTTCCCTTCTCCCACATGAAAGACCAGAGGGAACTAGAGTTGAGTATTTTCCTTCCTCAACATTGAAGGCTAGAGCCAGCTAGAGTTGGATATTTTTCTTTCCCCAAGTCAGTTTGGCTCTGATAAAACCCCAGTAGGTTAGGCTCTGGATAAATAGTTTCTTCTAAGGGTAGACTTTGGTAAAATAATAGGATGGTCTGGCATATTTCAAAATCATTGCTTTTCCCTTCCCACTGCCAAAAGCATGAGAAGATTTTTCTCCAGTATTCTCTGTGAGAATGTGGTACAGCCCCAGGAGGTAAAATTCACAAGAACTTAGGGTCTCCCTGATGACTGAAACCCTGTAGAGTTTTTATCTGTCAGACTTGTCCACACTGAGCCTCCGGCAATTCATCAATTACAGTTTAGGTTTTCCTTCCCCAGCACTGGTTCCTGTGGAGGTTTCAGTTAGAAGGTTTCTGCTCCAGTAAGCTGGGACGCTTCGTATTTGACTGTGAGTCACTCCAGTTTTGGAGGCAGTGGTTTGCCCTCTGACCTATTTTTCTTACGGGTCTAAGAAGAGTTGATAGTTTTTCAGTTTGTTCAGCTTTTTACTTGTTGCTAGAACAGAGTGGTGACTTCTAAGCCGTTCCAGAAACCAGAGTATATAAAATATGTTTCAAAAGAGTTTTCTCCTCCTTATTTCACCTGAACCTCACAAATCTGTAAGCATTCCAGCAAGGTATTTTCTTCATTTCACCGACAAGGAATACAAACCCAGAGATATGAAATACCTTGCAGAAAGTAATGCTGTCTCTCAAGCTTTCAGGAATGGGAACCAGTCTGACTATTTTGGCTCAGGAAATTTCTGGACTGCTCCAAATGAGTTTTGTTTTACCTTGGTGGAGACCAAAGCCCTTCATCTGAGACTCTTCGTGATTGGATCAAACCAGCTGTGGTCTGGGAGAGTTTTTCGTACCCATTTTAAACTGTGAGCCATCAGCTTCATCTGTCAGCAGCAGCTGATCATGGCAGAGGCTCTCATGGCCCAAGCTGTCTCTCTGCCCAGTTCATTAATATCCTGAGGAGGTATTCTGAGCAGGTTCCCAGGGCTGGACTGAAAGAGATAAAGTATTTCCCCCAAATGGTCAAAGTCTTGCCAGAATGACTGACTCTAAAAGCTGGCTGATAATTAAAAGGGACACCTACCATGTCACAAGGTATCTGGACCTCATTACTGAGATGTCTTTAGCCTGGAAGAAACTAGAGAACAAAGAATTATGGTTTCTCTTACTTGTTTTTTCTAATGATTCACTGGACAGATAATTATTGAATTTAAAGCATTTTTAAGACCTAAAATGAAAAACTTCATTTAAAGCAAGAGAAAGCAGATGATGTTCATGTAGAAGAGAAGCAGCTCAGAGTCATACACAGCTGTATTGCTTTCTCTGCTGCCACAAGTGGACTTGGATTATGTCTGTGATTCATGTTTGAAATGACACATCCTTAACATCATGGTGTAACTCCAAGCTTTTGGCGACGATGAAGCTGTTTTTTTGTCCTAGAAATAATGCTGCCTTCGACTTACTCAGGAAACTAATTCAATGACAAACTAAAGTGTAATGTTCTGAATTGGTACCAAGAATTTACTTAAGAACTAGGGAAAAACCATGAGAATAATAAAAGTATTTGTAAAAGTAATCAAATGATGCCAGAATGTAATAATTCTTAGATTATGTCAATATCAGATCTGTTTTTGGATAGAGGTATGGTGTGCTAGTTTAAACAATAGCCTCTGGCATCAGCCACATGCGAATTTAAATTCTTAATTACTGTGTGAGATCAGGAATTATTTTACTTTTTCTTTTTTAAAATCAGATAATAATATTTATCTTAAGGGACTGTTGTAGGGATTAGATGAGATTATATAAAGAGGATAGAAGTAAATCTCTCACCACAATCCTAGGCATGCAGTAAGTACTTAACAACTGATAAGAAAAAACAAGCAATCATATGGAATGAAGGATGTGGGCCTCTTACTGGGCTTTTCTGATTATCACTTGCATGATTTTGAAGATATTGAATGAAATACAAGATATCCAGAAATATTGGTACTTAAACTTGGAAATTACTATATGATACTCTTAGCATCAACATATGCTTCACTCTTTTTTTACCTTCTCTGGTGCTTTCTTCAGCTACCAATAAATGGTAGGAAATATAAATAAGGTCAAAAGTGGCAATTATTTCTCTCTCTCTCATGACAAATGGCATGTAATCTACTAAGGTTATTTGAACAAAATGTACTATCTTCAAGCTCTCAACCGGCAAAAACTAAAAGTAAAAGGAGGTGAGTATGGGGAAGGAAGTCTTCAGACCTCTGTCAACCTTTTGACAGACACCAAAAGTTAGTGGGTAGCGAACTTCATATCCATTTTAGGATTCAGTAGACTTTTCACTGAGGGACAAGGCCAGACAGTATGACCTCTTGAATTGCCAGAGAAGGTCAGATGGATGGGTCAGTTGGGTGCACTGTCTTCACAGTGCTTCTCCCTTTGACTGTCACAATTCTGTCACTCTGAGAGTGTGCTAGAATTTTAAACATGGCTCTTGCTGTACTAACTATTAACATTCTTGGACTGTGTTGGCTGTTGAACTTTCCAAGCAACCCCAGATCTAATGACAACTTCACATTATGGGATTTTTAGGCTAAACAAGGTAAACTAATTGTACTTAATTAACTGTCTGTACTGACAAGGTGTAACCATTATAGTAAGCTGAATTAGCCATCAGCTGATGGCCTGGAATAGATTATAATTTTATTTTAAAAAATCCTCCATTCATAACATATGTAAACCTATGAAAAATGTTAATTAAATTTAATTTATTTTTAAATAAAGTATTGGGAACCACCACAGTCTATTCTCTGGTATCTATATACTTCCTAAAACAAAGCAGTTCTTTCCCACAAGTGTTGAAGTGGATTGAGAGACTCCGTGCATGTGAATCTCCTTTGCCAAGATCTTACCCTCTTAATAATTTTCAAACATGTAAGGATATCCCTGTATGGAACATTAGTATTAAGGAACACCAGTCTTATAAACCAAATGCAGTATGTCGTAGCTTTTCTGTATGCACGTGCTAGGATTCAGGGGATCTAATTTTAGCTATTATATTTCAGAATATTGGCCATATCTAATAGAATTATGCATTAGGTTTTGTAATTGTTCTTGATGTGGATATAACCAGTGAAGCATTCCAAAATCCAAAAGTTATACATGTAAAAAATAAACTAGCTACATTGACAATATACTCCTGGGATTGAGAGGGGCTGAGATTGAGAATACATTTCTAATTGCCTGCCAGTTCCCAAGTGTTGTGGTTATTTAAAATTTTTGTAATTTTTCTCTTGTTCTGTTTTTAATGATGTTTCTTACCTTTAATTAGCTGGTGTCCGCTAGTGTTTGCTTAAGTCCCCACATTTCCAATGACCCCTCTGGAAAGGATACTTCAGAATAATGAGTCATGGATGTGTTGTTATTCCGTGCAAAATGATGACATTTTTGGTGCTTAGGGTAGCCTTTCTGGATTCAACTGAATGTGCAAATAGATGTTCTCAGCTGAAATGAAGGTGGGGCTCCTTAACGCCAAGCCACTTTAGCATCTTGTGTGAGACGTCCTTCCTCTGATCTAGAAATCTATATTCTTTCTGTCATTCTGTCTTCCTGTACTAGAGCAAAAATGAGATCAACCCAGCCAGAACTGGCAGATAGATTTGAAGGACCACCTCCATTTCTGATTATAACACCTCTTGTTGAATCTGGAAAGAATATATCTTTATCTCCATCTCTGGAATTATAAAGTAATATTCAGATACTCGTTGTTTCCAAAGACAACATCAATGGTTCCAGTCATGCTTCCTATATGAGGATCCTGATTATTAGTTATAGCCACAGAGGCATTATCAATACTTTCTGGGATGAGGATAGATATAAACAAACCAAAAAACCAAGGAGTATATAATTTCCTTGATTCTTGCACTCACTCTACATAGGAATAGAAACCATTCCTTCCTTCAAAATATATTCACTGAAATTACAAATGATTTCTGATGTGGAAACATCTATTGAATTCCTGTTGGTTCAGGATAGCGAGCTAAATCAAAAAGCGGCACTGAGGAGACTATTGCTAACCTTAATCAAATTCAGCCCCCAACAGTAACTCTTTAGAGAGTTAAATGCTGATTGAACCAATTGAAATAATCAGCCATCTTCCTCTGATTAGAGAGAAAAGAGAGAGCTGACAAAAACGGTGATTATATTGGCCTTAGATTAGGTTGGTGCTCAAATCCTTTACCCAGATAAACTCTATTGACCAACTTGTACTTTCTTAAGGAATCACAGCACGAAACAAAGACAAGAGATGAGTCATAGTCCTGTGTGATGCTGAACAAACTGGCATTAAGTCATGATTCATGAGGCTTTAGCTTTGGGAATTGCAAAGTCTTTTTTCATATTCAGAAGTTAAAGGTAAAGAAATTTTAATTCTTAGTTGTGATCCTAAGGAACAACAAAAAAAGTACTTTTATGCTATGTTGATTTTTTTATGTTCTAAATTACATGGAATAAATGATTAAAATTTATAAACTATTTGCTTTAAATCTAAAGGAAGTAATTTTCTAGCTCTTTAACCCTGAGCTAGAAATTAGAAGTATGGAAAGACTTATTTATTTGATTTAAAAAAAAACTGCTGTAGTGAGGTGGATGGACTTAGAGTCTGTTATATAGAGTGAAGTTAAGTCAGAAAGAGAAAAACAAATACCGTATGCTAACACATATACATGGAATCTAAAAAAAAAAAAAAAAAAAAAGGTTCTGAAGAACCTAGGGGCAGGACAGGAATAAAGACGCAGACGTGGAGAGTGGACTTGAGGACACGGGGTGGGGAGGGGTGGGCTGGGATGAGGTGAGAGAGTGGCATGGACATATATACACTACCAAATGTAAAATAGCTAGCTAGTGGGAAGCAGCCTCATAGCACAGGGAGATCAGCTCGGTGCTTTGTGACCACCTAGAGGGGTGGGATAGACAGGGTGGGAAGGAGATGCAAGAGGGAGGGGATATGTGTATACATATGGCTGATTCACTTTGTTATACAGCAGAAGCTAATGTACCATTGTAATTATACTCCATTAAAGATGTTGAAAAAAAAATAACTGCCTTTGTTAAGAAGCCTAGGATACAAGCACTAAGGCATCATTAAGTATAAAAAATATTTAGGCCAAGAGATGACAGTGGTAATGCAAAGAAGAAACCAGGGCAGTTGAAAAACAGCACTCAAATAATGGTGCCTCATTAGTACATTGAAACAGTCAGATTTTTAAATAATGGTCTAAAACAGAAACTAGGTCACTTGATTCACACTGGGGCAAGGGTTATAAAGATGAGGCTCTTCCACAAGAGGAACATTTTTAGAGCAAAAACCTTGGCTCTACTTTCTTGTATTATGAACAAACGAACAAAAACTGGGTGGCACAGTGCCACAACTAGAGAAAAGTGTGATTTCTGAGGCTGCCAGGATTAAAATTATAGCAAGCCTTAAATAAATTCAACAAATAAATGGCACGTATAGAGAGAGTATTTGGCATTTTTTGACTGATGTTCAACCTTTAAATCCAATAGTATGCCAATTTCTTTAGGAAAGGGGTGGTTACATTTCCTTCCTTCTGTGTCTTTTGGTGGAAGGGTAATTGCTTCTGCATGCCTTGATCTGTAAAGCTGAGGGACCTGTAGCATTCATCTTCTCCTTGCTTCCAAAGGAGTGGGCATATAACCTAACTTTGACTGATTGATTGGGTACTTTCTTCCAGGACTTTGAATCTTGCGAGTGTGAATCAAGCGCAGAAGAAACAGTGGAATAGACTTCTTTTTGGTGACAGTGATGGAGAAATCATCATACAGATTTTGCTATGAGCAACTGTATATTTCAAGGGCCTAGCCCTCTCATGCTCCCTTACAATCTGGTCCTTCTGCTTCCATCAATTCTGTGAGACCCTGAATTCTTTCCAATCACTTCCCTTTTGCCTAAGTTAAGAGCCCACTTCTGTTTCTTGTGCTGTGGAACCACAACTCTTCCATTGTGGGAGTGAAACGTCGCCAAACTGCAGGGTTAAGCCTCAATGCAATGAGCTCCAAGTTTCCCTGAGGAGTAGGGGTTATTGCATTTTGAAGGCTCATGGAGATATTTTAAGAATGAAAGCACTTTGAAAGGAGATGCATAATATTAGTATACATAGACCTTTGATGCCTGATAGTGGTTCTTAACAGGGGATGAACTGCTCCTGGAAAGTTTAAAACCTCCTGAAACACAAATAGCCTAGTCCCTACAGGATTGAGAATAGAAACCTATCTTTATACTCAAAGACATATACAGAAGAACACTGTAGTCTTGCTTCATTAGGTAGGAGCTCTTACTGATCTTTTCCACATCTCTTTACTTAAATGTTTACATAATATCTGTCAGAGCAGGGCAGAATGAAATGATAGCATACATCCAAAATCGGAAAATGTCTAGAAATCATGCAGTCCACCCTATTTTCTTTCTTTTTTTTGTAAAATTAATTAATTAATTATTTTTTGGCTGGTTTGGGTCTTCGTTGCCGTGTGAGGGCTTTCTCTAGCGGCGATGAGTGGGGGCTACCTTCGTTGTGGTGCACGGGTTTCCCGTTGCGGTGGCTTCTCTTGTTGAGGAGCACGGGCTCTAGGCACGCGGGCTTCCGTAGTTGTGGCACACGGCTTCAGTAGTTGTGTCTCGCGGGCTCTAGAGCACAGGCTCAGTAGTTGTGGCGCACGGGCTTAGTTGCTCCGCGGCATGTGGGATCTTCCCGGACCAGGGCTTGAACCCGTGTCCCCTGCATTGGCAGGTGGATTCTTAACCACTGCACCACCAGGGAAGCCCAGTCCACCCCATTTTCTGATGTTGTAATTCCCTCTATAACACATTCTGAGCAGTTGTGTTGTTGATTGAACACCTACCTTTAGTTATTGAATGTTCACTACCTCACAAGGCAGACTGCTGTGCTACATAACAGCTGCATTTATTAGAATGTTTCTTTTGACTTTGAGCCTGAATATATTTTCTTTCAAATTTTATGTATTTTTTTACCATAAAATTTATCTCTGGAGATACAAAAAATAGTTTACTTCAAATACTTGCTCATGACCTCCTAAATCCTTTTTTCTTTTTATATCTGTGTCACTAATTAAAGATCAAAAATTAAAAATGGGGCAGCACAGATGACATAATCTAATACACAGAAAATCCTAAGAAAGCCACTAAAAGTGATTAAACCTAATAAGCAAATTCAGCAAGATTGCAGGATATAAGATCAATATTAAAAAATCAGTTCTATTTCTATATAGTAGCAATGAGCAATCCAGAAATTAAATTAAGAAAACAATTCCACTTATAATATCATCAAAAATAATAAAAAGCTAAGGATAAATTTAATAAAAGAAGGGAAAATCTTGTACACTGAAAATTACAAAAGATTGTTGAAATAAATGAAAGAATATCTAAATATATCTATGAAGTCTTTTGACATCTCAGTTTAATGGATCAGAAGACTTAAGTTGTTAAAGTGACAATACTCCCTGAATTGATCTATAGATTCAACACAATCCTTATCAAAATGCTAGTTGATTTTTTTGCAGAAATTGACATGATGATCCTAAAACTTATTGGGAATGTAAGGGACCCTAGATAACCAGAAGTATATTGGAAAAAGAAGAAAGTTGGAAGGTTCCCCCTTCCTGATATAAAAATGTAATATGAAGCTACAGTAATAAAGACAGAGTGGTACTGGTATAAAGATAGGCATTTAAATCAATGTAATAAAATTGGCAGTACAGAAATAAACACCTACATTTTTGGTCCATTGATTTTCAACAAGAGTGTCAAGACAATTCAATGGGGGAAAAATCTTTTCAACAAACAGTGCTGGTATAAATGAATAACCACTTGCAAAATAATGAAGTTGGACCCCTACCTTACTTACATGCAAAAGTTAACTCAAAATGGATTATAAACCTAAATGTTAAATTTTAAAATATAAATTTCTTAAAAGGAAATATAATATTAAATTTCTGTGACCTTTGGTGAGGCCATGCTTCTTTAGATATGACACCAAAAACAGTGTGAAAAAAGCAAAAATAGATACATTGGACTTTGTTAATATTGAAAACTTTGTGCCGCAAATGACAGCATCAAAAAGGTGAAAAGGCAATTACGGAATGGGAGAAAATATTTTCAAGTCATATATCTGATAATGGACTCATATTCAGTATATATGAAGAACTCTTACAACCCAACGATAAAAACAAAAGTAGTTCAATTTCAAAAATGGGAAAAGGATTTGAATACCTTTTCTCCAAAAGACATTATACAAATATGAAAAGTACTTATTAGCCATTAGAGAAATTCAAATCCAAACCACAGTGATATACCATTTCACACCCACTAGGATGGCTGTTATTAAAAAGACAGTGTAGCAAGTGTTAGAGAGAATGTGGAGAAATTTTGGAACTCTCATACACTGCTTGTGGGAGTGTAAGTTGGTGTAACTGCTATGGAAAACAATTTAGCAGGTTCTCAAAATCTTAAACATGGAGTTATATGACTTAACCATTCCATTAATAAGTATATATCCCAAAAAAATATGCCCCCACAAAAATTTGTACATGAATGTTCATAGTGGCAATATTCATAGTAGTCCAAAGGTCAAATGACCCAGTGTCTATCAACTGATGAATAGATAAATTAAATGTGGTATATCCATGTACCCATGTGATGGAATATTATTCAACCATAAAAAGGAATGAAAATATTCATACACCAGTGTTCAGAAACAACATTATTCAAGACAGCAAAAAGTGGAAACAACCCAATTTTTTTTGGAGCAAGAGATGAATGGATAAACAAAATAGGCATATATATTCAATGGAATATTTTTCAGCCTTAAAAATGAACACCATTCTGATACATGCTACATCATAGACGAATCTTGAACACATTATGCTAATGAAATAAGCCAGACACAAAAGACCATATATTGTATGATTCCATTTATATGAAATGTTCAGAATAGCTAACTCTATGAAGAAAATTAGAATAGTGGTTTCCTGGGGGAGCTGAGGGAGGAAATGGGGAGTGGATGCTAGTGGGTATGGGATTTTCTTTTTGGAGTGATCAAATGCTCTAAGATTAGATTTTGGGGTTGCACAACTCTGTGAATATACCAAAAACTATTGAGTCAACTCAATACTTCAAATACTCAATACTTTATTTTATTTTATTTTTTTTTTGCAGTCCGCGGGCCTCTCACTGTTGTGGCCTCTCCCGTTGCGGAGCACAGGCTCCGGACGCGCAGGCTCAGCGGCCGTGGCTCACGGGCCCAGCCGCTCCGCGGCATGTGGGATCTTCCCGGACCGGGGCACGGACGCGCGTCCCCTGCATCGGCAGGCGGACTCCCAACCACTGCGCCACCAGGGAAGCCCAAATACTCAATGCTTTAAATCGGTGAATTTTAGGTATGTGAATTATATCTTATTTAAAATATATTAAAAACAAAAAACAAACAAAAATGGGGCAGGACCAAGAACAGATCTTTCAATAGGCTGGATACAGAAAAAGACTATCTCCATCACGCTGTGTGATTTCTTTGCAGTCTGACCACATTTTGTAATTACTTTGCTTGTTTACTTATTATTGCCTCTTTTATTCACTAACCTCTGAGTTCCTTGAGGGCAGGGATTATTTATGTCCTGTTTATCATTGTATCCTCAGTGTAAATACAGTGCTGGAACTTATAGGTACCCAATAAAGATTTATTATTGTTGGTAGGTCAACTGAAAGCTACTTCTAAGCTGAAATTAATACAGTAAGCAACTTAGGCAGTAATGTTTTCCAAATGGTTAAGAACCCACTTTGCCAGTCTAAACTTCTCTATGCTGCTCATGAAAATATTTTGAGAGGCCACATTAACAGCCATGTAGATATTTGCTATCCACAATATTATACTGCAACAATAATAAAGTGAAATGAGCTGAGTTAACATAATGTTCTCAATGAGCCTGAAACAGCATAAGAGTTTCACAAGATGGGGCTGAATTTATTAAAGAGTTCAAGAGGCTAAGGGACAGTACATCTGAAAAAAGTTTTTCACACAATCCCTAGACCAATGATTCCCATAGTATTGACATCCTAATAATGAGAACGTTATCTTAAACATGGACAGTGTTGTTCACTTTACAAAAATCTTTCACATATATCTTCATTTGGCCAATAGTCAAGTGAGTATAAGTCCAACCAGAAATCTAAACAACAGCCTAGAGTTCCCCTGCTAGTAAACAGTCTAAAGATTCTAATCACTGTGTATAAAAATGGGGTAATGCTCTCAGACATCAGTAATGGGAACCCTGCAGTAACTGCCCATTTTTTAAACTTCTCAGGGACACTACAAAACCCTGGAATAAAGATCCATGCTTCTCTCTTTTGTCTTACACTTTTCTGGATTCTTATGTCATCCTTTGATATAGATCATCTATACATCATCATCTTCTATCAAAGCCTTCTTTTAGAATCCATGTATTACTCAACATTCTTTGATAATAGGAGTATCTCCAGATGGTTCTCTTGTCATGTCCAGTTACATGTCACCCATGGTTGACTCACCATTATTGTGGCTACAGTTTCCTAGTGGTGGGACAATCTTGTCATTTGGAATGAACAAATATGTGAAATGATTAATTGACTCCAACCTCTAAGTGTGACAGACCAAATGCTGCTCATTCTTAAGACCATTTGATTTGTTGGTAAATGTTTCCTAAGCCTGTAGCTTGCCAGGTACAGTTGTATTTATAAGGAATTCCACAGAAACCTCAACACTGTCTTGAAAGAATAAGATTTACTAAAGTCTTCACTTCTACATGAATAAATGCCCAAGATCTGTAACTGAGACAGACCTCATGCTGGTTTCCTCATAGTTATTTTAAAAATTAAAGAAGTGCTTTGAATCCCTTGAACAGTGAAGGTGGGGGTCAGAATTGAATCTCTTCAACACTTTGTTGTTTCGATGGTCATTATTTCACTTGTGTTTGGCAGGAAAGAGATAAAAGAAGTTAGAATGACTTCTTCTTGATCATAAACCTAAGAGGTTATAAAGTATAAAGCTTTAATTCAACCTAGATTTTCCTTCCCAAACACACAATAATCAAGTTCCCCCCACCCCTTGGCCCTTGTAGAATGACTACCATAGGAAAAGGAATCAATGAGATCTCCTGCTGAGCAGAATTATTTGGGGGGTAAAATTTTTTATTAAAAAATTCAACAAAACAGTGTTCTTTGCACCATCCCTTTAGATGTGAAAATTGCTTTGTTCTACAGAATACTTCTTTGCAATGGTATTTGAATGTACTGGCACTCTGATATTCTATTTCTGTTTCATGGTATTAATAACGCTTTCTTCCTAGAGAAAATGTTAACAAGGATGAAATTACTTTAAGTTATTCTGTGATCTCTAAGTACGATATTAAAAGGGATATGATGATTTTGTGACTTGGTTTTGGTACGTTACTGTTTCTTTTCCCAAGTTGATTATTATATAGTAGTGGGGAAATTGTTCACTCTTTTCTTTCATAGCAAATAAAGTAATGATATAAGCTGTGGAAATGAGCACTGGATTTGGGGTCAGAAAAGCAGAAGTTGAATCCTACCTCTGGCACCTACTAACTGTGCAAGCTTGAAAAATCCACTTAAATTCTGTGGGTTCTGATTTCTTCATCTGGAGACCATAGACCCTGCCTAATAGAGAGAGGTGCTATTAGAAACTTAAATGCCATAATGAAAGTGAAAACTCTGGAAACTAGAAAGCACAAATAAGTATTATGTGACTTTATTATTATGAGCAGGTTACCTTCTAAAGGGTCATTTTTCAGTTAGTTATTTGGAACACAAAAGGCATTATTTCATAGAAAGTGTACTATACAGACGAGATTCCCAAATCTATTCAGGTGGTGGAGACCTGAAAGGCATAGTGGTTTTTGAAAGACACCATGAAGTACTGACATATTTAGTTCCATCATAGGAAACAGTAATGTTCGGTAATGGAAAATGTGAATTAAGTATATGTATGTAATATCAAATCACAATCATGAGCACGTGCTTCCATGACAGGAGCTTTATCCATGTACATCGTGAGTTCCTTGTCTAATCATCATTGGTGCCTTATTATCTGCTAGGCTAATTGCAGATAGGAAGCAATGGTTGGCAAAGATTTAAAAACTATCAATGGAAAATTTTTAATCAAGAATATATTCCAAGTATATGGATTCTACTTAAACCCCATCCCCCATCTCTCCACACTACTGTGACTGAGCCAGGACTAACTTGTGAATCATCATTATGTGGGAGCAGAGACTGAGAACTACCATCATAAAGGGTGATTATGTACCCAGGCCAGCTCACAGACATCTATTTAATACATAACGTGGCTGTTCTAACAGCAGTAACAGTTATTTTATAACTGTATAAAACCAGAGTTTTCAGATTAGAAAATGCTGTCTTTGAAACGATGATGAAGATAAATTCTAATCATCTTTATGGGTGCTTTGAGGATTAAAGAAAAGCAGCTTATAAAGTCTTTCCTTACATAATAATGAAAACCACTGAGATTGAAAGCCCTAAGAAAGCTACTATTGTTGCTCTTGTTAGAAAGAAATATTCTTGTTAGTCCAGTGAAGACTTGGTTAATGTAAAAATTATACTGTTTCTTTTCTTCCCTCTCTACTACTACCTCATCATCTAACACTTAAACATATATATTATTCCTTAAATCTGTGGGCCATTTGGTCAAATAATTCACTGGAATGGAAGAGCCAGACTCCAAAACATGCCTTTCATTTAGGACAATTTAAGAATCTAGCTTCCATCTTTTACTGACACTCACCAATTAATTACTAAGCCATGGAGGTGAGAAGTCAAATTGTTTTCTTTGGGAATGTTTCCGTTTCCATGGCTTGGGCATGAGTTTTTCATTAAGCTTTGCCTTCCTCTCCTCATGACCACAAGCCATCATGGCATAAAACATCTCATGCTCACGTAAAGGTCACAAAAATGGTGTCAGGAGCCTGAATTCGGATCCCAGTACTGCCTCATTAAACTTGTAACTCCACTTATGAGGATGTTGGCTTCCTTACATTTAATATAAGAGGACAAGACTTAGGGATGCTCTCATACTGATCCAGATCTGTGCTCCATCCTGCATAAGCACTGGGTGGGACCCTGGGCCTTGAAGAGCTTAGCTCTCCTCCTATCTATTGTACTCAAAGGCTCAGATGCATATCAATATGTCCTAACTTCTTTAAATATTCTGAAATACATGTGTGTCATTCACGAATTTCTCTAATTACAACAGACACAAGGCTTTAGTGTGAGATAGGTAGCCAATCACACTGATTATGTCAAAACTTGCCAAAAGACAAGCTCTCGTCAGGTAGTGCTGAAAAGAGGAAGAACAATAAAAGTGGTAACTTGGTCAGGGACAAAAATAGTAATGGTAACTTGTGCAGGAAAAAGAATGGTAGCATGGTCATGAAATCATGGCCTAATGAAGGATAAAGTGTGGTATGTGTTGCCCTTCTCTTAAACTACTTAGGGTCCTGTGATTTTTTGCAGATGGAAACAAAAGGAAACTAAGACATGTACTTTTAAAATGTAAGTATGACATAGTAAGAAGCTGTGTTAAAGACTGAATTACTTTTGAAATTCTTCATGCCCTCTCTGTATCAGAATTAATATCAATGCCCTTTGCCATGTGACTCTGCAGTACCACCAGTAGAGTGGTTGGAATCCTTTTTCCAACCCAGTGATGTTGGAGTGGACTTTGTGATTTACTTCAACTAATAGAATGTGAGTGGAAGTGCCAGTGCCAGTTCAAGACTGAGCCCTGCATTCTGTGATTTGTCATGGGAATATACCCTTCATTGCTACTGGTCCAAGGAGAATGAAGAGCCAAGTGGAACAGAAGTGAACCCAATCTATAATTTTCAATCAAGCCCAGACTACCTGAAGCCCAATACAAAGCTATTCCAGTCATCCCACAAATTTGTGAGCAAGGAAAATAAATGCTTGAAGTCTGCGAGTCTTGCATTTTAAGGTCATTTTTTACCCAAACTTATCATGGCCATAATTGACCAAAGCACTTAGAAAATTTTATTTAATATGTTAGAAGACAGAATTAACTATCAATAAATTAGGTAATAAGTCTACCCCCTTTTCTTTCTTCTTCCCTATCTCCCTGTGCTCTTCCATTTCTTTCTCTCCATTCTTGCTTTTCTTCCACAAACTTTTGTCTACTAAGTGTCCACAACTGTGCTGGCTAAGAAAAAACAGCTGATACAACCCCTGTCCTTAAGAAATGTGAGAGATATAATAAGTGTTATGAAGAAGCAGTGTAATAGAGATGCTTACACCTGAGGAAGTTAACTTATCCTGGAGAGCTTCCCAGAGGGCAGGAGAGTTCAAGATAAAGGACAAGCATCAGAGAGGAGGAGGGAAGAGAAACTTTCCAGGAGATATAAAAGCATGCACAAAGATTTTGAGACAGGGAAAAGCAGGTTTTAAGAACAAACAAACATCATCATCATCAACAACAAAAACAGAGTACAATGGAAGGCAGAGAAAGGCAGGGAAAGCGATGCCAGAAACAGGGAAGTAGACAGGTTTGTAGTTCTTGGTAGGCATTTTGGGCTGTTTTCATTGATGAATTAGGATTCATTGGAGAATTTGAAGCCCAATGTGCTTTGGTCTTTGGGTTTTAAAAAGAGCCTCTGGCCTCAGAGTAGAGAGCTGATTGGAAGATGGAAAGGGTGGACCCAGAGGGCTGCAGGCTTTGGCAGTGGAGTGAGTGCAATGTTCTTGGCTTGCCTAGGAGGAAGGCAGCAGAAATGGTGAGCAGTGGTTGAACTTGAGAGACATGTAGGCATATAAGAAGATTGAACATGGAGGTTGGAGAGGAAAAAATAGCTAAGGATACCTCTGGCTTGTTCAAGTTGGTGGAATTGGTGCCTTTTCCTGAGTAAGAGAACACTAGATTAGGAGCAGATGTTGCTGGGGAGGTCATGAGTTCATATCTGAATTTGCTGAGTTTGATGTATGTATGAGGCATCTAGTAGAGTGTTGAGGCCAGAGACCAATATGCTCTAAATCTATTTCTAGATTGAATAGGAATAAACCCTAGAACTGAGTGCCACCCTACCTTTGAACCCCTGACTAATCCCATGCTTGAAAAAAAAAATCTATCCAAATGAATATAGTACTAAATACACAAAATATAATAAACAACTGAAATGCTCAGAAACTTTTTTTATTAAAGAAATTAGTTCTTTGATGTAGTATTCAGTTTCTCTGGAAGTTAATAGAATAAGTCCAGAAAGATGTTAAGGGATCTAGAAAACAGGGATCCAATAGAGGAGAAAGGCAAATGGAACTCTAAGGTGGATGGTTAAGATGACACCTGTGCAGAAGCCAGAAGAGAAATTGGAGAAGAAGGATAGACCCCTGAGGAAGATGTCTCTAAGGAAAATAAAATGACAGAATATTTAATGAGTGTGAACATCTTGAAACTTGAAACTTGAAACTTTCGGTCTAGTAGAGGATCAAAAAGAATTAGCAAAAGTACTTAGAAAGTTCAGCTAACAACAACAATAAAAAGGATAATGACTAAATCCACCAGAGGAAAAATGATGATAGTATACTATGTAACTTAACTGGGAATGAAATGTAAATAGTTATAATTATGTAATCAATGAGAATCAATTTAATTTGAAATGGTGATATAACTACTTTGGGAAGATGGAAGATGGTAGAAGGACTTGCAAGAGAGTTAGTGTACCATTTTTTAAGGAGAGAATTTAATATAAAGCATATAAGACTGGAAAAAGCATAAATAGCTTTGTAATTATGTTATTAAAACTCTTGAGGTACTAACCAGAAGAAATAGCTAAAAGAAGTAATAATGCATGCCAACAAAAAGGAATAAGGGGGAGAAGAGGTGAAGGAATACTGTTTTAGTCATAAACCAGGTAGTATTTGACTTTAGAAGTTATGTGCCTGCATTACTTTTGTTTAAAAAACATACATTTAAAAAAGCAAAAGCAGAAGCGGTTGTTAGGCTTCTGGTAGGTACAACTTTCTTTTACTGGAGTATTTTGGTTGAGCATGAATTTGTAATTTAAACACTCCAACAACCTATGCTTCGACTATTAAATTCTTCAGTGCAGGGAATAGCTTCTATTTCAGAAGGGCAAGAATGATAACCAGTGAACTTGAATCTTCCTTAAAAGCAGTCAAAATACCTGCTAGAGAACAACACCTGTCAGTCAAACTTTGGAGCTCACACCTCTTCCCTGGCCAGCGCCCATGTCCTCTTCTTCTTATGCACACACATGGGAATTTGTCCAGCTGTTCCCTCTCTGCCACCACCCACTTCTCCACGCCAGTCCCACCCTTGCCCCACTGCTGCCGTGATACGTGTAAAATTTTTCCAGCTTCTGGTCTCCCAGCTGTCTCTGAATTAGGCAAGAAAACCCCTTTTGGTGTTTTGGGCTTTTTATATCTCCCTTCTACAGGGTGTTACAAAAATAGCAAACGTCAGGAGAATGACTGGGCTCTAAGTATCTCACAGAGTAAGTTCTAGCCCCAGTAGTCTTGGTGTTCCTTAAACAGTAACAGAGCTAAGTTTGATAATATCCTACCATTTCCTTGGTTCCATTCTGAGAAGTCCTAAGGCTGCCTGCCCTGAAAACTCTTGAGCAGATTGGTGTAATTTTTCTGTGTCATTTTCAGTTTTATTCTGAAATGAATGAACTCTTGTCATTCAACACGTATCACATTATTCATGTAGTTCCAAGCACACTAGTCTCCTCACTGTCACTAGAACACATCAAACACCCTCCCGCCTCAGGGTCCCGTCTATCTGGACCCCTCCTCTCATGGACAGCCACATGAGGCCATGCCTCACTTCCTTCAGATCTTTTCCCAACCATCACCTTGTTTAAGAGGGCTTTCCTGACCACTCTATTTAAAAGTACAACCCTCTTGAAGCACTCTCTCCGCCACACCCACACCACTTACTGCCATTTAAGTTTAATAGGTACTTATTTTTTTATTGCCTGTCTTTCCCTTAGAAGGAAAATACATGACAGCAAGAAATTTTGTCCATTTTGTATCCCAAGTGTCTACAACAGTTTCTAGTATATGTACTCAATAAGTATTTTTTGAATAAATGAAATAATATCAATTAATAATAGATCTTAATTGGTCCAGTGAATAGTACAACTTTTAAAGCATTTTCCAACAAATAAAGACAATAAACGTGAGAAATACCTTAGATTAATTCAAAATATGCATACTTCGAATCCCAGGTTCAAATATTAGATGCTGCAAGAGAGAAAATGCCCATTTTCTAATACAGTAGTGTGTAGTCAACAAGTATTTAGTGAATGACACTGTGGAAGGCAGAGGACATATTTCAATGTGAAACTAGAGTCTCACGTTGCCCCAAAGACTTATGTAAGTCATTATGAGCAAAAAGTCTTGGAAGGGGCAGCATGAAACGTGTGTGAAGAGCAATGGAAGGAAGAAGAACTGAGTGGCCAGCACCAGATTATACTTAGTCCTCTTAGCCATGGGCAATATCTGCAATATTTAACATGGAACGATCGAGTCAGTTTTGTATTCTACAAAGAAATCTCTGTTATGGAAGTGAAGAGGATGGATTGGGAAGACCGGGTAATGTTGACCAGGCCACTTGCAAAATGATGGGGACCTGAACTGAAACACTGATAGTAGGATAAAGAGGAGGGTTAAATATTTAGCAAGTCAAACCCTCATACATTCTGGGACTTTAAGTGGTGCATGGCTTTGGAACACTGTTGGCAGGTCCTTTGAATGTTAAGCATGGACTTACCATACGAACCAGAGATCCACTCCTAGGTATTTACCCAATGAAGCTGAAAGAGTATGTCCGCACAAAAACTGGTGCATGAATGTTATTCGTAAGAGCCCCAAAGTGGAAACAACCCAAATATCCATCAACTGATGAATGGATAAACAAAATGTGGAATATCTGTACAATGGAATATTATTGGGCCATAAAGAGGAATAAAGTACACATACATGCAACAATGTGGATGAACCTTGAATACATTATGCTAAGTAAAAGGATCCCGTCAGAAAAGACCACTTATTGTATGATTCCATTTATATGAAATATACAGAATAGGCAAATTCATAGAGATAGAAAATAGATTAATGGTTGCCAGGCACTAGGGGGAGAATACATGAGAGTGACTGTTGATGGGAATAGAGTTTCTTTTTGAGGTAATAAAAATGTTCTTGACTTAGAGCAGGGTGATGGTTGTACAGCTTTATGAATATACGAAAACTACTGCATTGTACAATTTAAAAGGGTAATTTTTAAGTAATATGAACTATATCTCAATAAAGCTGTTATTTTTTAAAAAGAAATATTCAACAAATAAAATAGACAGACTTTGGTGACATATTAAATGTAAAGGATGAAGGCAAGTGTAAAGTAGAAGGAACTTGAGTCTTTCAGTTTGTATAACTGATGAGTGGATGGTGATATTTTCCCAAAGCAACTTTAGGAAATAAAAGGGGATAGGCAGGGAGATACCAAGAAAAAAATGGGGAGCTGGACAAAGGATGCCTATGGGAAATACATCTATGGGTGGAGTGAATAGTGGAGATTTCTTTGTTTTGTTAAATTAATTTGAAAAATTATTGCAGGAGGGGAATAAATGATGGAAAATGTACACTGCTTTATTTTTTATTTATTTATTTTTTTTTTTTGTGGTATGCGGGCCTCCCTCTGTTGCGGCCTCTCCCGTTGCGGAGCACAGGCTCCGGACGCGCAGGCCCACCGGCCATGGCTCACCGGCCCAGCCGCTCCGCGGCACGTGGGATCATCCCAGACCGGGGCGCGAACCCGGCTCCCCTGCATCGGCAGGCGGACGCGCAACCACTGCGCCACCAGGGAAGGCCCTACACTGCTTTTTAAAAATATAATCAAACTAGTCAAATTCAGTTAAGAAGGCAAATATAAGTTGCCCAGCCAAGAAATATATAGACAGAAATAACAACAACAACAGAAAAGTCATTTGGAAGGAATAGGTTTGAAATGGCACAGTTTCAGTGTAGAGAATTATTTTGGCCCATGAAACAGTTAATATTTTGCCACATTCCACTGGGTAAATTGCATGGGCAAAATTGAAAAAGGAGTTCACGTAAAATTTGATCTTTAAAGACTTTATGGATTAGAGGCTTGGAAGAAATATTCTCAGGCATAATAAACATGCAGATCTTTTTTGTGTGTGTGTGTGTGTGGTATGCGGGCCTCCCTCTGTTGTGGCCTCTCCCGTTGCGGAGCACAGGCTCCGGACGCGCAGGCTCAGCGGCCATGGCTCACGGGCCCAGCCGCTCCGCGGCACGTGGGATCCTCCCGGACCGGGGCGCGAACCCGGTTCCCCTGCATCGGCAGGCGGGCGCGCAACCGCTGCGCCACCAGGGAAGCCCCAACATGCAGATCTTATATACCTGGTGCCGATACTATCAGCTTTAGAAGCTGAGAAGAGCACAGATACTTTGAATAAAATGGACCTCAAGTTGCATGGTTACCACTACTGGCTGCTCCTGACCTAGCCCACCTCACTGCTGTTTGCATCTGCGCAGGGACAGAACAAAGGAGTTTGAACTTGATCTGTCTCCAGTTCTGAACTCTGAAGCTGAGTCCTCCTTCCCAGGACTCCTCCACGTTCACATGGTGTCTTTGAGCCATGAGTACTACCCCTCAATCCCTGTAGTACAAGGATGGTTTGTTAGAAGAGATTGGAGCTGATATTTCTATTTTTATGCAGGAAACTACCCCTTTCCAATCAGGTGATCTCTTCCATGCCCCACAGGCCAATCCAAAGTAATATGAAAGAACCACGTGACTTCAAACCATTGCTCTACCCTGAATACCTGTCTTAAAAACAATGTTAACAGTTATCAATGCTTAGGTATCCACTATATGTCAAATAGAATATAAAACTGAAGTTCAGTCACTCAACCTATGCAGGCCACATGGCTGGTAAAGAGTAGAATTGGAAATTAGACCCGGGGCACCAATGCCGAAGTCATACTCTTTTCACTGCATCAGCTGATTGTCCACTGAGAATCCCTGTTAGTAATAGCAAACATCTTGGTTTCCCCAGCACATTTTTGCCAGAGCACTATTCCAAAACAGGGCTGTCATTCTACTCAGAAACCCACAGTGCCCTACACCTCCCGGAAACACAGTATTAGTCCCACAGCCCATTAACACTGCTGCCTTTAAGCACTGTAGCATCTAAACCATTTAAACAGAATTCCATCCTAAGATGGATTTCATCCATCTTTTCAGAAGTAGTTTCCTTTTCTTTCCAAACTGTCCTTCAGCAACCCAGCCTTGCAGATCTAACACCCTTGATGTTTGGTACACTGCTGGTAGAACCAAGTTCACGTTTCATTTAGGGATTATTTTATGCAGAAGCATTCAAACTCAACTTTGTAATTTTGGGGACTTGAAACACAAAGAAAATAACTGGCAATACCTGATTAACACTGAATAATTCAGAATTAATCAAAGTGTATTTTAAGCAGAATGTCTAAGCTAACACATTTAGAATATGAGCTATATGATGACGCAGAAAAAAATGAGGAGTTTTTAAGTTCAAACACATTTAGAATCAGTATTTTAATTGTAGCAACACTTCACAGTCTTTTCATTTTCTTTGTCTCCCACGGATGTATTTCCTCCCAACTCCTGATATTTTAATTTTTCTCTGTGGTAGTATTTATTTTAAGCTGTACTATCATGCAGTTTCTTCTCTTTTCTCCACATCAACAGAGAGGTATGTGGCAGCACAACCCTACAGAGCTAAGGGTGCGGCCAGAGGCCAAATGAGCAGACATTTCTAGGAACGGGAGGTTGTGCAGAGGAAATGCAGTTCTATAAACGTGAGTAGAAGACCGGGGAAGCAACAGGGTGCTCTACCCCAGGAAAAGTCGGGACCCCATGAAGCCCGGTCTCTGAAAGGTACAGTAAGTCCCCTGCATACGAACAAGATCTGTTCCGAGAGTGCGTTTGTAAGTCCAGTTTGTTCGTAAGTCCAACAAAGTTAGCCTAGGTGCCTAACTAACAAAATCGGCTATATAGTACTGCACTGTAATAGGTTTATAATACTTTTCACACAAATAATACATAAAAAGTAAACAAACACAAAAAATAAAGAAAACATTTTTAGTCTTACAGTACAGTACCTTGAAAAGTACAGTAGTACAGTATAACAGCTGGCATCCAGGGGCTGGCATCGAGTGAACAGGCAAGAAGAGTTACTGGCTGGAGGAGGAAGAGGAGGTGGGAGATGGTAGAGCTGAAGGATCGTCAGCAATAGGAGATGGAGGGCAAGCTGCATGTCACAATGTAAGCCAGACGTGTGAACTCACTTAAGTGATTGGACATGTGAACGCATGTTCGCATCTTTGAAAGTTTGCAACTTGAAGGTTCGTATGTAGGCGACTTACTGTATTACATACAAAGGAGTATCATCAAGCAAGTGAGAGTAATACAAATAGTCATATTACTTGTTTATCTACTTAAAAAAATAATTTATAATTCATAACCATACTTTGCAGTGTCCCCTTTCTCACATTACTCTTCATTCTAGAATTCTCTTATCTCCTTCAACTGTATCAACACATCTTGTTCCCCCTTGTTTAGTTCTCAACTCCCCTCCCAATACCCAAGGAGCTCATCAAATGGTGTTTGCCCTTTACTTTCTTACCCTGCCTTCTCACTTTTCCTATCCTCTACCGCCGTCCCCAATGCCATTTCCCCCAGTTGGCATCACTTGTCTACTGCAGAGAACAACTGTACTTCTGTGGAGTATGGAAATGACGTCCTTATACCACGAAACCTACCAAGTCTTGAGATGCCAGATATCATAATTACTTTTCCCAGTGGCCTTTCCTTCTAATGGACAAGGCTCTGTCCTTATAGAATCAACAACTCAGGTGCTTCCAACAAAACGTATTGACTGCCCACTTAGGCTGTAAACAAACAAAAAGTTCAAAGCCCCTTCTCTTGTGTAATTGCCTGAAGCCATAGCCTATATATTTGGTTTGAAGCAGAGCTGGACCTCAACTGGGAAGAGAGCTGTAGACAAATACATTTATGGAAGCCGAAGACTTTCCTACATTTCCCAGTTACCTAATTTAGCCAAATCTTACCTGCAAAAACTCAGTAATGAGGTGAATTGAGATTTAAACCACATGTTCCAGAAAGCCTTCTACCCCAGTTATGAGCCCATAATCTTCCAATCTGTTAAAATATTTAGAAATACACTTAAAATACTTAAACATATGTTAAAATAATGTCATATAAGCTGGGTGAGCGTGAGTGGGAACTTACTATGCAATTATGATCAGGCCCCAAGGCGAGTGCAGTGAAATCAACTACTAGGGAACAGATTAGTCACCAGTTAGGTGTGCAAACTTGGGCAAGTAACTTCTCTGAGTTTCAGTTTTTGAACTTCAAAGTGAAGTGTTAGATAATCTGGTCTCTGTGAATCTTTTCAGCTACCAGATTTTATTATTTTAAGTTATGTGGGTTGTTTTCAGCTCTCAATTTCATGTCGCCTCTAATAAACTTCTAAAGTTTTCCTACTTCCTCCTCTATATGTTTTGATCTGAAAAGACAAAGAGAATCTAATCTACATTTATTATGCCAGGGAGAAGATCCAGAGGCAACTGGAAGATTAATATTCTTATCCCTAATTACTTTAACAAATGTTGATTTCCCCTGCTATTTTTCTGGACTACCTCTAGCTTTTTATATTTCCAATACAGTTTAATTTTAAAGCATGTGACATCTTATAAACCTTTGAAGGTTATATTTTCTGTCTGTGTGTGTCTCAAAGAATTATTTTTGTTTTCATTATGTGTTTATGCTGCTTAGTTAAAAGCATTAACAACCGCCTTAACTTCGTATGTTCATGAGGCCCCTTTCAAAGGGCCTTATCCCGGTAGTCTGCAGAATGATAGATGAGGTTACTAAAATGCTGAAATGCTAAAACGAAATCTTAGTAAGATTTACAATACAATTACGTAACCTCAAAAGTGAGGGTTCTAAAGGTACCTATTGCAGAAATGTTCTTACCCCAGCTAATTATCTCTATTAACGGATTCATACACTGAATTACTGAAGCTGCTCTTCTGTCACCCCTCTCTAATGTGGGGAAGTAGTTTATGAAGTTATCTCTTGCAGTTGACCAAACTGAAGCAACAGTATTGATATGCAAATTATTTATCTATATTTTTAAAGAATTATTAATTTTCCCTTAATGGCAGTGAGATTAGGAATCTCTTAGACTCTCCAGCCACATGGATTGAATTAGAGTAAACCATGTATACATGCTTGTTTGGGTTTGACCAGTAATTCCACTTACACAAAATTTTGCTTCATATTAGGTAATAGAATGCAACCAGGTACCAGAAAAATGGAAATAATATTTTAAGGCTATAGGACCTAGCCAGATTGAAAAATGACTGTTGATACTCTCCTATTTTTTGGGAGGCCCTCTTTTTTCTTCTTCAGCACTCTTTTCTATAATATAAGAATGACAATGGCTGCCTGCGGTAGATTGCAAAAATGACCACAGATTCTTCCCTTGCCTCTTGTCCTCCACCTTCGTGATGTGACTTTGTAGCACCTTCGTGATGTGACTTTGTAGCCCCTTCTATCTAGCAGTGAAATCTATTGCTTCAATCTTTGGATCTGGATTGGTCTTGTGACTTGCTTTGACCAAAGGAATGTTGTGGAAGCAACGTTGTTCCAGTGCTCAGCCTAGAACCAAAAATATTTTTCATGTTTCCACTTGCTCTTGGGTTCCTGTGTGCATCTTTTGAGCAAACTTGGGCAAGCCTGCTGTGGGATGAGTACATATGCAGAATCCAGCCAAGGCTCCAGAAATGTGACCTAAAGTGGCCCCAAATGTCCCAAACTAGCCTAGATCAGAAGATTCACTCAGCTGAGCTCAATCTACTTGGTCACCCACAGAAATACGAGCTCAACTAATGGTTATTGTTCATGCTTGTAAGTTTTGAGGAGGTTCTGAAAGGAGCAAGTGATACTAACATGATGCCCAAACTTCCAGGCTGAGATATTCCCCCATAGTTTATTTTCACCTAAAGCGTCTCAGTTTATAAACTTATAGTTCATATTTCTTGTCAGCCCAAACTCTCTAAATGGATTAGTCAAAACAAGCTGAGCTGAGAGAGTAAGTTCCTATAAGATGTAAATGACTCTCCCAGAAACAAGTTGCATTTAAAAATGGAACTCTCCCAAGTTAATCTTGTTAGAATTTGGGGATGACACATAGACCGTTCCTCCTTCCCCCAAAACACTTCCAGGGTAGATAGTGACAAATGGGGAATAGATATTGGCCACTCTGCCATCTTAGTTTTTATTTCCCTTAATATATGATCTCCATTAGGGAAGGCAGACTATATTGATTTTTAATATATTATTACCTTTTTAACACAGTTTGAAGCTAAAGCATTCCCTCCAATTAATGCATTTGGTTTTTAATGAAACAAGTTGTTTTTTATTGAAAAAGAATAATGCATGCCACCCAAGAAAAGCTTACTAACATTATTCCTTTTGCAAACATTCATCAAGCACTTATTTTAGGCTACGTATTGGTCTAAATTTGTACACATTGTCTTGGCTCACTCTTACAGCAACATTATGCAGGAGATAATATTATTTTCATGTTTTGCAGATGAGGAAACTGAGGCACTGAAGGGCTAGTTGACTAGGTTCACAGGTCCCAGAGCCCAAGGTCCAACCCCAGTATTCTACTGTGTCGAACACACCCAGCATCATACCGAACAAATATCACAGCTGTTAACAGTGTATACTTCACTCATCTTTATATACTTTGGATTTTCTTAATATAGTAAACAGTTTGAGACAAACACAATAAATACATTGCAGTATTTGGTACATACCTTATTTTATCAAACAAAGACTTTTATAAAATATTGACCCCAGGTACCTCTTCCCTAATTTTTATATATCCTTTAATCAGTACAGTTTTGTATGACCTACATAGTTTCTGGAGCCATTCTCAATCTAACTCAGAGCTTGATCATAGCTTTAATTGATAATATAGAGGAATAGCTCTTTGCTGTGTACATCTTGGAGGACTGGTGGAATGATTTTGCACAGAGTGCTTCTCAAGAACAGAAGAATATAGTGTTATATTTCAACACATCTTATTCTTTGTACTATTTTTATCACTGAGTCGAGCAGCAGGCAGAAAATGAACTCACTCTTAAAATGATGAAACTCAATCATCTATTTTAGACAATGAATCGGTCATTCTGTAATGTTCAATGTTAATTTAAATGCAGAGTTTGCTGCAGGGAGAAACCTTCTCTGCCTTTATAAAAGCAGAAACATTTACCAGTAAAATAGACCTATTATGCAAGAGCTGTAAGGCAATGAGATTCACCACTGTGGTAGCATTATAACATTCCTCATGAGAAAAACTGAATTCAGTTAATTGGTCACATTTATAGCCCATGCAACATCTGCACTTAAATTATTAAGCATCACTAACGTTCTAGAATCTCCCCCAGAAAGCTAGGAGCCAAGCTGCTTTGCAGGCTCTCAGTGGTGACTCATCTTAGACCTAATGACAGAGACACAGAAGGCAAAAAATCTGGTTTCACTGTACCTGCTCCTGTCCTGCTGCTGGAGTGATCTGTCTGTTAGCAAAGTCTGGTGTAAAAGTGACACCCACAACAAAGACTCACAAAAACTGGAGGCCTTGGCAAATGCCATCCATGTTTCCTGGTCAGCAAGAGTTTGTGGGAATTTGGAACAAGTTCTAAGATTAAAACAAGACTCTATGTGGTATCACTATTTAGAGTGGAGACATTACATAGCAGTTGCATAATACCACCAACTGTCTAACTACCATACCAGCTCAGCCGGCAGGACTAGCACTAGATAGCAATTATCTAGTGCTTTTCTTTTCTTTTTTGAATTGTATTTTATTTATTAATTTTTTATACAACAGGTTCTTATGAGTTATAGTTTATACATATGAGTGTATACATGTCAACCCCAATCTCCCAATTCATCACACCACCACCACCACCCTCCCAGATTTAAATTCATTTTACTGAGCCCTTGGTTAGGATGGACCGATGCAATTGTAGTCATTTCTCATCTGATCCCTTGGGTTCTAAGGCCATGCGTTCACAAACATAGAGTCTCAAGTATTTCCCTTGACCTTGATAAGCTTCAAGCACCTCAGTGACCAGCACTAGTTAAGACTGAGGGCTCTGGACCCAGATTTCCTGAATTGAATTCTGGCTCTGCCACTTACTAGCTGTATGGGCTTGGGGATGAAAAGTAAACTCAGTGTCTCTATTTCCTCATCTGTAAAATGGGGATAATAATACCTACCTCACAGGGTTGTTTATGAGATTAGTGCATGTAAAGTACTTGGAATAGTACTGAGCATGTGGAAATTGTCCAGTATTTTTTTATTATCATAGTAATTATTATGGGCAGAGTGAGAGTGATAATGCCTGCATTGCCATATCATTTTCAGGATTAAGTGAGATAATGTATGTCAAATGTTCAGCATGCTGCTAAACATAAACTAGGTACCCAAGAAGAATGACTGATAATGGCTATCTTTGCTATGCGTTTACTGGGGTCAGTCGTCATAAAAGTACTTTACATACATCCTCCCAACAACCCTTTGAGGTAGGTATTGGTGGCAGCCCTATTTGACTGAGGAAATAATTGAGGTATAGTAAGTTAAGTAATTTGATGAAAGACAGGGAAAAACTGGATGTATTGATTAAGATAATGTGAGCTGCTATAAAAAAATAAACCCATAGCTCTTAATGCTTAACATAATAGGATGTTATTTCTTATGTAAAATCCTGAATGGGTGATCCTTGGTGGGAAACTCTCCTCCAAGCAGTGGTCCAGAGATCCAAGTTCCTTCTGTGCTGCGTTTTCAGTCTTTTACACGTGCCCTCCAAGGTCACTATGCTTGTCTGCCTCAAGGAAGCAGAAGGGAAAAGGACATGGTGAATCACACAAGGTTAAGGGAAAGCCCAAGGCACATGGCACTTATGTTCATACTTCATTGCTAGACTTTAGCTATAGCCACACTTAACTACAAGGAAGACCAGCATATATAGTCTAGCTGTGTGCCAAAGAAGCATAGGGTTTGGTGATAAGCCATCCATGTCTGCCGTGGTGACAGGGATGGGACTCAAATCCAGGGATTTGGACCCCAAGCAATTGACTCTCTTTGTGTCTTTATGTCTCCTCCTTTTCCAAAAAGGCACTTGGAAGCTATAAAACATCATAAAAAGGCAAGTTGTCATCTCCATCCTTAGCTCAGCTTCCATAGAGCTGAATCCTCTGACCCCACTGTAACATAATTTGAATTAAAAATATGTTCCTAGAGCAGGATCATCAAAGAACAGCTTTAATGATCTGATTCATAAGTACTCTATGTGGCTTCTTAAACTCCTTAGTCTTAGATTAACATTTTCCATTCACCAGAATTCACTCTTTGGATCTGCCATCTACTGGGCATTTCTATATTTTCAGATTATGTCTACAAAATACTGAATTCGTTGAATGAACCTCATCCACAATTCTATTTTTGAAAGGGCTTTAATTGAAAAACAGCAAACAAAAACCAGTAGGGACTGAATTTTTGATTATGAATTTTAGAGGTTGTATTTCCAGCCCATGACATTTAGGTTTGTCCAGAATTAGATGGTCCTTCTAGTGAAATCACTTATTTTGGGAATTGTTTTGGCCCCAGGCTGCATTCACTTGTTTGAGAATACAAAAATGTCTATAAATATCATGGGTAAACCATTTCAGAAATCAAATAGAACATAGTACCCAGCTGTGTCTAGTGCTAAACATACCTAAACGAGTTACACTTAACAAGGCTCTGCAAGATTATTTGGGGTCTTGTGGATCCATTTTCAGTCATCTCATTCTTCTAGCTCTATATCACCTTGTGGTAAGAATCAGTACTAACAGGTTGATATTTTGTTCTTAGTAGTATGTCCCTTGGTTACCATCCAACATAAAAGGAGAGCTTGAAAATCGTGAAAATGTCTGCTCTTCTAGGGTGTGACATTTTGGAAAAGTTTACTCCATATATCACAATACCAGCATAACATTCTTCCAAAGAAGAGCAGGCTTAAGTAATGAGTAAAAGTGAAAACCAAGAGCAATGGTTCTTCAAGGTTAATCCTGGCCACTGTGGCTGATGGATTTTTAGAAAAAGAAGTACCTATCAGGCAGCATGCAGTTCCATTCAGGAAAGAGATGGAATCACATGAGGTCAGGGAGACCATCTCCCAGTGCAGAACAGACCAGCTCTTCATCCTCAGTGTGTGGCCTGGCTGCTACAAGATATTCATCCTCCTCTGGAATGGGAGAGGAACAAACCAATATCATCTATGCTGGGCTGAGAGGTTTCCTTCCCTCAGTAGGAAATGAGAACCACAGAGAGTTGTTCTTACATAGAACATTTGCCTTTAGGAAAGTTGAGAAAAAAATCAATGTGAGAACCAAAGGTAATTTTCAGATATGCTCTCTTTTTCATTTTCAACTGGTGGTACTTTTTGGAAATATTCAAAAGTGCGGTTGGTGGAGATCTTTTGGAAGGAGGGGATAAATCACACTGTCATCTTCCCTGGAGATTCTGACATGCCCTCCCAAATGTGCTCTCCTTGCCTGTCCTTGTCACCATTATTCCCATACCCTCAATGAGGTCATTGTTACTGTCCTTCAGGAAAGTAGAAAAAAATGAGTCACTTTAGGTAGCTCTCATTCTCATTGCTAATTCAGAATTTTTCATTGTTTCCCACGTGAATAATAAACTTCTTCAATAGCTTATGTTAGGAGGCAACATACAGTATTGTGTCTTCTTGGCCAGGACTCATCCTTAGCAAAATCAGGTAGAATGAAAAAAATGTGTTAATTTTCCTTCATTCATCTTTCCCAGTTTCCTGCCAGGTTTGCCAGACAAACAACCTGTCTATTTTCAGTTCTGGCTACAGGATTATGTGACCTAAATGCCATAGAAGTCCAGGGAAGGGTGGTATTAATTGAGGCACAAGTATTTGTGAAAAACATCAGGAAGGAGGGCTTGAGGCTAATATATTTGAGTGGGTACAGTGGAGTGGGTGGACATCTCAAATTTACTCTTCAAATACATCTCAGATCCATTCACTCTTCACGGCCATCAACCATAATTTTGAATGGATAGCCACCTGATTGACTTTCAGATGAAAGTGGTGAAAAGCTTTATAATGACATCTGAAACAAATACTGAGTCATTAAAAACACAGTGAAACAATCTCATTTATATTCCATAAAGTGTCATTCTTATTATTATGAAAAAGAAAGCAATTGTTGTCATTATGCAAATAATGTCTGGCAAAGACAACTGAACCAGGCTCTGATTCTCTTTTACCTTGGTGTTGTTTTTGTTGTTTTTTTTTTTTGCGAAACGCGGGCCTCTCACTGCTGTGGCCTCTCCCGTTGCGGAGCACAGGCTCCGGACGCGCAGGCTCAGCGGCCATGGCTCACGGGCCCAGCCGCTCCGCGGCACGTGGGATCTTCCCAGACCGGGGCACGAACCCGCGTTCCTGCATCAGCAGGCGGACCCCCAACCACTGTGCCACCAGGGAAGCCCTACCTCGGTGTTTTATAGCAGGGGTCCCCAAACCCCAGGCTGAGGACAGGTACCAGTCAGAGGCCCATTAGGAACTGGGCCACACAGCAGGAGGTGAGCGGTGGGCGAGTGAGCTAGTTGTCATCTGCCGCTTCCCATCGCTCCACATCACTCGTGTTACTGCCTGAACCATTCCCCTACCCCTATCCCACCCCTACCCCCATCTCTGGAAAAATTGTCTTCTATGAAACTGGTCCATGGTGCCAAAAAGTTTGGGGACCACTGTTTTATAGAACTAAGGAGATTAAAATAAGAGCTCCAAATACAAAGGCCTGATACTTTAGTATTTTAAATTAAGATTTAATGATCATTTCCTGATTGTACAAATAAGTCATATGAGAAATAAGAATATATCAAAAAGTATTCTTAATACAATGGAGAAAAGACAGCTGGGATAAGTGGTGCTGGGAAAACTGGACAGCTACATGTAAAAGAATGAAATTAGAGCACTCCCTAACACCATACACAAAAATAAACTCAAAATGGATTAAAGACTTAAATGTAAGTCTAGACATTATAAAACTCTTAGAGGAAAACATAGGCAGAACACTCTATGACATAAATCACAGCAAGATCCTTTTTGACCCACCTCCTAGAGAAATGGTAATAAAAACAAAAATAAACAAGTGAGACCTAATGAAACTTAAAAGCTTTTCCACAGCAAAGGAAACCATAAACAAGACGAAAAGCCAACCCTCAGAATGGGGGAAGATATTTGCAAATGAAGCAACTGACAAAGGATTAACCTCCAAAACATAACAAGCAGCTCATGCAGCTCAATATCAAAAAAACAAACAACCCAATCCAAAAATGGGCAGAAGACCTAAATAGACATTTGTCCAAAGAAGATATACAGATTGCCAACAAACACATGAAAGGATGCTCAACATCACTAATCATTAGAGAAATGCAAGTCAAAACTACAACGAGGTATCACCTCACACTGGTCAGAATGGCCATTATCAAAAAATCTATAAACAATAAATGCTGGAGAGGGTGTGGAGAAAAGGGAACCCTCTTGCACTGTTGGTGGGAATGTAAATTGATACAGCCACTATGGAGAACAGTATGGAGGTTCCTTAAAAAACTACAAATAGAACTACCATACGACCCAGCAATCCCACTCCTGGGCATATACCCTGAGAAAACCATAATTCAAAAAGAGTCATGTACCAAAATGTTCATTGCAGCTCCATTTACAATAGCCAGGACATGGAAGCAACCTAAGTGTCTATCGACCAATGGATGGATAAAGAAGATGTGGCACATATATACAATGGAATATTACTCAGCCACAAAAAGAAATGAAATTGAGTTATATGTAGTGAGGTGGATGGACCTAGAGTCTGTCATACAGAGTGAAGTAAGTCAGAAGGAGAAAAACAAATACCGTATGCTAACACATATGGAACCTAAATATATATATATAGTTCTGAAGAACCTAGGGGCGGGACAGGAGTAAAGATGCAGACATAGAGAATGGACTTGCAGACACGGGGACGGTGAAGGTTAAGCTGGGACGAAGTGAGAGAGTGGCATGGACATATATACACTACCAAATGAAAAATAGATAGCTAGTGGGAAGCAGCCGCATAGCACAGGGAGATCAGCTTGATGCTTTGTGTCCACCTAGAGGGGTGGGATAGGGAGGGTGGGAGGGAGACGCAAGAGGGAAGGGATATAGATATATGTATGACTGATTCACTTTGTTATACAGCAGAAACTAACACACCATTGTATAGCAATTATACTCCAATAAAGATGTTAAAAAAAAAAAGTATTCTTAAATAAAGGGAGAGAGAGGGACCTCCCTGGTGGTCCAGTGGTTAAGACTCCATGTTTCCACTGCAGGCGGAACGGGTTCTGTCCTTGTTGGGGAAGTAAGATCCTGCATGCTGTGTGGCCAAAAAAACCCAAAAAACAAAAAACTAGAGAGTGGAGGGTGGGAAATAGAAATCATTGGATCTCTCACTGTTTGAAATGACTCTCTGTAATAAATACTTTGGTAATCTGCCCAGATCCCTTCTTCCGGGCTATGCACTTATGCCCCAATTATTGAGAATGTGCAGTTGACAGCTCGTAGTTTTGCCCCTCACTGGAAATTGCACTTAGCTTCCGGGAATTGCTTTACCAAGCTTACATCCCCTTCTGGGGGCAGTTGTAGCCAGTGGCTGGTTGATGCAGTTATACAAAATTCTGGCTCCACTGCCTAAATTTGGAAGAACTCTGAAGGGCCTTTTCAGTCCCAGAATATCCTGTGGGGCTGTTGGAAGCATCGATTGCGACCACATTGCAGGTCAGCTTCTCTCTCTGCCCAGTCCTGCTCCCCTCACTTCCATACGGGTCTATCTGAGAGCTCTCCCCAATGAACTTTGTGCAGGTAAAGTCTGTCTATAGGAACTCAGTCTAAGAAAACATATGTCAACATTTTGGTATATTTTCCCAGTGCATATTTCACAAAATCGGGATCGTAGTGAATATATAATTTTGTATTCTGTTTCTTTTTTTTTCATGGAAGCATAGTTAATTTACAATGTTGTGTTAGTTTCAAGTATACAGCAAAGTGATTCAGTTATACATATAAATAAATACACGCACATATATATATTCTTTTTCAGATTCTTTTCCATTATAGGTTATGACAAGATATTGAGTATAGTTCCCTGTGCTATACAGGTCCTTGTTGTCAGTTTCTCTTTTTTTTTGCGGTACGCGGGCCTCTCACCGCTGCGGCCTCTCCCGTTGCGGAGCACAGGCTCCGGACGCGCAGGCGCGGCGGCCGTGGCTCACGGGCCCAGCCGCTCCGCGGCACGTGGGATCCTCCCGGACCGGGGCACGAACCCGCGTCCCCCGCATCGGCAGGCGGACTCTCAACCACTGCGCCACCAGGGAAGCCCAGTTTCTCTTTTCAATGTCATATTTTGAGCATTTAATTTTGTTGACTCCTTTTTAAGTATGTTATTTAGTAATTCTATCATATTTCAATAAATGGATGTGCCATATTTATTCAACCACTCTGTTCAATATTTATGTTGTTCTCAATTATTCAACCACTCTTTGTGGTTTATTTATTCAACCACTCTTTGTCTGTTCAATATTTATGTTGTTCTCAATTATTCCATATTATAAATAATACTATGATGACATCAGACGGGTTTTGTTTTTATTTTTTGGCCGCGTCGCTTGGCGAGCAGGATCTTAGTTCCCCGACCAGGGACTGAACCCATGCCCCCTGCAGTGGAAGCACAGAGTCCTAACCACTGGACCGCCAGGGAATTCCCCTCAGTTTTATACATAAATCTTTGACTATTTCAGTTTACTTCATGAGGATACATCCCCAGAAGAGGAAGTACTGAGTCCAAGAATGTGAACCCTGTCAAGAATCTCAACATCCCCCCACTCGCTGCAACTAGAGAAAGCCTGTGCACAGCAATGAAGACCCAACACAGTGAAAAATAAGAATAAGAATAAGAATAACATGTATGTGTGTGTCTATATTCATATTCAAAATATTGATTTTTTTTTCAAAATACAGAATAATATATAAAATAGCCCCAATTCTTACCATTTTCTTTTTTATTATTGAGTAACAATTGGGGATAAATGACAAATAAAAGTATATATATTTAAAAAAAAAAAAAAAAAAAAGAATCTCAACATATGTTGCTCAATTGCTTTCCAGAAATATTTTTGATATTTTTAACAGATTTACATTTCTACTACCACTTAGGATAGTATTGGTCTCACCATGCTCTTGCCAGAATTGAGTATTTATTAGTATACTTAATTCCACTTCGGTCAGTGTTCTTTAACACCAAAATGTTACTCCTGGGTTGAAGTCTAAAATCGACCTTTTCATCTGACTATACCCTCTCTTCTCAGATTCCTGAAAACTTCTTACCTCCACTGTTTTTCAGTACTCTGCTGTAGGTCCATGTCATAAAATCTGTATATCAGTGCCATGTTACTGCAGTTTTCTTTACATTATATTAAAATCATTTATGGAGACTTTGTTAATTTCTTGATTTTATTAATGTTTATATATTCCCCAGCACCTGGTATGAGTCCTTGTACATAACAAGTGTGCAATAAAAATGCTTTGTAAAATAATTCATTGTCAGTGACCATTCATCAGCTTTGCAACTATGTAACTTGCTCACTTTGTGATTCAAAGAACCAGCGTAAATCATTAAAGTATCCAATTAGCTAACTACTGGTCTTTCTCCATTATAGATGCAGAAGAGGCAACTGTAAACCATTTCAATGGGCAAGTCCTTAGATGCTAATATACTTTGTTTTCTATGTTTGGTCCTGAGACCAGACAACTGTTAGTTCTTGAAGAGTTCAAAACAGAAGCCACAAAGAATATGATTTTCCCATTTATTTACTTATTTATCATAATATATTTCCATAAATTTATGATCCTAAAGCTACGGTCTTGGATTTATATCTTAGTGGTAATTAATATACCATTCACATAGTTGAGTAAATATCTAGTGATATTTGTTTGACAACTAAGTGAATTCTATTTTGAGCAATTCAAGTCTGCCAGTCCATACCTGAAAAAGATTAATGAGTTAACTAAATTGTGGCGGCTCTGTTTTTCAGGCCACATGGAACTGTATTTTAAGAAGCTCAAACCAGATTCTCCCAACACGCATTTCTCATTCAAGGGGAAAATCCAAAAATCTGCTCTGTTTTCAAGAACGTCAAATTGCAATTTCCTGTCCTGACTCAGATCTCTTTCTAGACACTTACTGAGTTCTTTGAAGATAATTCATATTGGCTAAACTCAATGAAGCAATGCAAAACTCCTACACAATACCCTTTAGCACAAAATAATTAGCTTCGGGGCTCTACTTTCAGTGGGTAAGCAGACTGATTTGCTTATCCAATATTCAAAAACTCTGTAAGTGTTGGAGAGTAGAAATTCATTTTTGAAAGCCAGTGTTGGATTTAGGGTATTTTTATTTACAAGTTTAGCAGTGGTTGTATGGCAGTAAAAAGAATTTATAGAACAAGGATTTTCCACTCCCTCCAGTCCATGAGGAATGTAAAACTGCTGTGGGTCATTCTGTGATAAATTTAAGATTGGTAGGAGTTTAAGACCAAAGTGAGGAAACTCAAGGATAAGAATTACAATCATTTTCTCAAAGTGACTTCCATGAGTCTGTAAGCACCAAGATTAATTGCCTTTACTGTAAACCCCTTAAGGCTCTCTTTTTTAATTTCTATGCAAATAGAAACACAGGCAAGAGAGAAATTAGTTGCCTTCAATAATCAAAATAAATCAAAGTGCTAATGAAAATAAGGGTAGAAAACATAGATAGAAACTCCATCCCAGGAATGTAAATGGCTGGAATCATAACATCAAAATACTATTGCACTCTATTAATCTAGGCCCATCAGTAAAAATCTTTCAATAGCAGATGCTGTAATTTGGTAAGCTTTAATATTTAAAACTCTTGCAAGGAGAGTGGTGAGATAAATCCAAGTTTGTATTATAAATGCTTATATATTGACTCACATTGGTGAAATTTTTAAAAGATGTCTAAAATGAGAATGTGACATGACTACAGAATGTAAATTGACTTGCTTTTAGAATTAGATAAGGAGGTAAAAACTTGTAGAAACACCAATACAAACCATAGTATCCTGTTGTGGATATATGAACATGAAATCATAGACTAAAAGACTGAGTTATTTCTCAAAGCTTTGGTAATTAAGAAATAACTGCTGGCTTACATGAAAAATTCATGATATTACTCAAACACATCATAATGTTATGATTCTTTCATTTAATCAACATATTAAAACAAGACAATTTATTCATAACATACTGTGTCAGAACACATGAATGATATTGTATTTGGTGGAAATGAGAGGCTAATCATCCCTAAATCAATAGCACCTATTTGCCAAATTTGGTTCCAGTTGACTATCACACATTGTGAACCTAAGACATTCTGAGTTTACAGACTTTTGCATTATGAGTGATTCTTTAATATCATTACTGCTGCTGTAACAGTCCATTGCTTTTAAGTGTCTCAAGGAGGGTAGAACCAAAAAGTAGGGATACTGTAGGAAAAAATCTTCCTTCTCTCTTAACCCATAAAAATTACAATAAGTATCCAACATTCCCCTAGGGGTGGGAAACTTCATATAGATAAAGATAAATCTAAGTTTACCAAACTATCTTTAGAGAGAAAGGATTTGAATAATTATAAAAAATAATTTAGATTCAGTTATCTTAGATACAATATTCACCTAGGGTTGACCTTTCAAGAAACCCAGTAAAATATAGAAAATAGATAAACAACAAGGACCTACTATATAGCACAGGGAACTGTACTCAATATCCTGTAATAACCTATAATGGAGGGCTTCCCTAGTGGCACAGTGGTTAAGAATCCGCCTGCCAATGCAGGGGACATGGGTTCAAGCCCTGGTCCAGGAAGATCCCACATGCCACGGAGCAACTAAGCCTGTGTGCCACAACTACCGAGCCTGTGTTCTAGAGCCCGCAAGCCACAACTACTGAGCCCGTGTGCCACCACTACTGAAGCCCGCGCACCTAGAGCCTGTGCTCTGCAACAAGAGAAGCCACCGCAATGAGAAGCCCGTGCACCACAACAAAGAGTAGCCCCCGCTCGCTGCAACTAAAGAAGGCCTGTGCGTAGCAACAAGGACTCAACACAGCAATAAATAAATAAATAAATTTATTTAAAAAAAACCTATAATGGAAAAGAATATGAGAAAGACTATATATATATATATATATAGCCAAATCACTTTTCTGTACACCTGAAACATTGTAAATCAACTATACATCAATGAAAAAAAATTAAGAATAGAAACAAAGAAACCCAGTAAATGTGCTTCTCCCAAGAATCAGAATTTTTACTCTGATTGCTAACCAAGATTTAGCTTTCTAATTCCTCTCTCAAAGTTTCTCTGAACTCTGCATCGCACACACACGCACACACACACACACACAACTGTTGTTGATGATATAAGTATTTCAACAGACAAAGGCTATATGTCTCAGGAAACCAGAACAAAGATTAAAATGGTGAGACTTAAGCATGGGAGATTTCTTTGGAGCCCTCAATTGTGAATTGAAAACATTCTACTGTACCTCTAGGCAGGCCTAGAAAGTTGGGGCTTGGCAAAATTTGCCTCTTCAATCCCATATTACTTAGTTCTTCACCTAGAGTGTAGCAGCCACAAGGAATTAAATTATTTGGAACAATTAATTGTAAGGCAGTAATGACTTGGAATTTGAATAGGGACTATGGTAGGCAGAATAATGACCCCCCCCCAAAAGATGTCCAAGCCCTAATCTCCGGAACCTGTGAATATGTCAGGTTACCTGCCAAAGGGAAAACAAGGTTGTGGATGAAATTAGGATTGCTAATCAGCTGACTTTAAATTGGGAGAGTATCTTGGATTATCTAGGTGGACCCAATGAAATCACAAGGGTTGTTAAATGCAGGAGAGGGAGGCAGAAGAATCAGAGTCAGAGATAAAGTGATAATAGAAACAAGGTTGGAGTAATGCAGTGTGAGAAGGACTAGACCTCCATTGCTGGCATTGAGGATGGAGGAAAAGGGCCATGAGCTAAGGCATGTGAGCAGCCTCTAGAAGCTGAAAAGGTAAGAAAATAGATTCTCCACCAAAGCCTCCAGAAGGAAACACAACCTTGCTGATGCATTGATTTTATCCCAGTGAGACTCACGTCAGTCTTTTGACAAACAGAACTGTAAGATATTAACTTTGTACGTGAAGATATTAACTTTGTAATTGTGTACTTTGTACAAGTTACTAAGTATATGGTAACTTGTTATAGTAATATTAGGAAATTAAAATGAATAGATTTTGGTATTAAGTGTGGGTGTACTGCTCTAACAAACACCAAAAAAAATGTGGATGAGGTTTTGTAACTGGGCTGTGGGAAGAGGTTAAAAGAATTTTGAGGAGCACTGTAGAAAATTCCTAGATTGCCCTACACAGACTATAAGTAGAAATACGAACATTAATGACTCTGCTCGTGAAAGTGTGGAAGGAAATGAACATGTTACTGAAAAATGGAGAAAAGAGGACCTTTGTTTTATAGTGGCAGAAAACTTAGTAGCATTGTGTCTTATAGTTTTGTGGAAAGCAGAACTTGTAAATGATGAAATCGAGGAGATTTCCAAGCAATGTGTTGAAGGCATGGCCTTGTGTCTTCTTGCTGCTGGTAGTAAAATTTGAGAGGAAAAAAGATAAATGGAGGAAAAAACTGTTAAATAATAGTAGCCAGGGCTTGATGATATGATAAATTCTCAGCCTGTACATATTGCAAACAATCAGGGTGTTCAGTACCACAAAAGGCTCTCTGAAGAGATTAAGATTATATACCCCCAGTCATCTCAGCATAAGCCGAAAACTGACATGGGATTATCTAGAAAAGATATATTGAGGCGCATCTTGTCTGACGGAGTGAATACTTGTGACATACACAGGAAACCCACAGGTTTCTTAAGAATTTTATATAGCAGAAACCAGCTTAGGCTGAAAAAGACAGAGAGAATATGAAGTGAAAGTGGATGGTAGAAAATGAAGAGGGAATTCAGTGGCTTCAGCAATAAACAAACCAGAAACACTGGAGTAGATACTAGTTTATAAGTAGAATTCACCTGAAAATGTCATAGTTTATTCCTTTCTTTGAAAGTTTGATTCAAAGACTCTTGGAAGCAGGAGGAAATAGTCGACAATCAGCTCAATTCCCTTCAAAAAACATCAGACAACGGTGGAGAAAAAATAAAAACGTGAGTTTATAAATGTTTGGGTGATTATATATTGGTGCTATTTAAGATAATAGCAATTGTATGACAATTCCATGGAAAAATACGAAAGCTTTTAGTTTAGCTGATATTTATCATTTTTTATGTTGGAATAGACAATCCCAGAATGGAACTGTTCTATAATAAGCCTGATATGCAAGAATATAAAATGACAAAATGTTTGGAGACAGATTAAAGATGTGATGACTTTATTTTTTTATTTTTATTTTTTAATGGTTTTTTTATTGTGGTAAAAGTCACATAATATAAAACATACTACTTTAACCATATTTAACTGTACAGTTCAGTGGCACTAAGTACATTCACACTGTTGTGCAACTCTCACCATCATCCATCCCTTGAATTTTTCACCTTCCTAAACGGAAACTCTGTCCCCATTAAACACTAACTCCCCATTCACTCTCCTCCCTTCCCCAGTCCCCGGCCCCTGGCATCAACCAATGTACTTTCTGACTCTATGAATTTGACTATTCTAGGTATCTTGTATAAATGGAATCAAACAGTATTTGTCTGCACCTAATATATATTGGAATGCATTTTTAAAGTTAACTTAATACATGTCCTGCAAACAAATTGTAGGACAATCTTTTCTTTTTTTTTTTTCCCCTGTGCAATACAGTAGGCAACCAGCCATTGCTAAATTCTTCCTTTGAAAGAGAGATGGTCTTTGTTTAAAAGAAGAGTGGAAGCAATTCTTTCAAATAGTTTTATTTGTTTGAAATTCCTCCCTCCACTCTTTGGATTCCTAATATAAAAACAGCTAACATTTGTTACATCTCAGGTCCCATGCTTAACACAATTTGGATATCTTATTTCATACATTTTCACAGGACATAATAAGGGATGTATCATCACCCCTGTTTTTCAGATGAGGAAATTAAGTAACTCGTCTATTGTGGTAAGGGGCAAAGTAGGAATTTTAATTCAACGCTATGCAATTCTGGATGCACAGCTTTTAGCTACCATATTATCCTTCTTTTTTAGTATCTGAATATTAACTGCTTGTAGTCAAAGATCCCTTATATACCTAGGGAGTAGCATGTCACTTCTAAAGTACAGGTTTCCCAATAGAGTAAATATGTATAATATCTTCCTTATAATATTTGTGCTTGAGTTTAGGGAGACAAACTGAATTAAATAGAAACTGCTCTAAGTTGAGATCAATTGGCTATGTGCCTTCAAAAATAAATAGTAGTAATAGTTAATATATATTGTCTATATGTTATGACCCCAAAACTGGGCCAAGGGCTTTTCATATTTTATCTTTTTTAACCTTCACTCATGAGGGATCCTATTTTACAAGAGAAAGAAACTGAGGCATAGAAAGCTCATCAATCAGCCTGAGATCACACAGCTGATAATAATTGTGAGTCCAGTTTCCAGACCCATACTGAAACCACTATTATTTCCTACTTTGTGTAGCTACATGCATATAGTCTTGCATAGGACAAAATATGGCAAGTTAAACAATATGCTCATTTTGGGTTCTATTTAAATGTTGGGTGGGATTCAAAAGAGGAAAAATGTAATTGTGCAGCACAGAGAGGGCATGATGTTTTGTGCCTGAAATATTCTTTGGCAGCTCAAAGTAAGTTCCAGATGGTTCCTGACCGGGCTAATACCTCATAATCTTTCAATGTTGAGTAAGTTTTCCTTGCTTTATTTGTCTGAACCACCTTAAAATCCTGGGACAATTTTCCCCTCATCCATTTTCAACAGGTTGGTATTATTATTTCCCCAATCTGCTATATCAAAGTGCAGCTGGTGCCTCAGATCTATGTGGGCCCCTGAGTCATGAAAAGTGGGTACTTAGCAACCAGATCAGATAAGCACAGGATGTTCCATCTTTAATAGCATGATTGGCCTTCCAAATCATTTGTTAACATTTTAGACTCTAAATTGATCTAAAAACAGTTCAGACTAGGAAATAGATAGGAAAATAATTTCTAATCATAGTCTAACTGACAAATGTTATGGTCTGAAATTTACCCCAACATTTTCATGTTTTTTTTTTTCCCTTCCAGGTATTGGAAGTGACTTTTGCTACATCATAATCACAAATTTCAAAGGTTGACTCAATATTTTCCTGTTCTTATTTTCTTCTCCATGTTAGAGAAACAAGAAAGGAGTTGTTGTTGCTAGGAAAATACTAATAGCCACCAACTGGTTTCCTGACATCTGAGCAAGCTTAGAAGTCCATCAATAGTATATTATGAATCAAAGCTGTTTCAGATAATTTCACAGCCACATCATTCACTGACTGTTCTTGACAAACTGCAAAGGGAAAAATACTCATAATATTCTACGGTATACCTCCCAGGCTCCCACCTGGAGAATCAGAATTTCTCTTAGCTTACATGCTACTGACATGCACCCATAAGAAGAGAACCTCTGAGAAAATGTCAATATACATCAAACTAAGCTCTTGAAAAGAAGGCTATGTCTTAAAGCCAATAGGCAGATCAGGCAACTTCCTATGCAGTATAATATACATGACACCATCAGAGAGATTCTCACCTGAAATTCTTCTCCATGGTTTTGCCCACAAAGTTACAACTCCTACATTTCTTAGTTCTTTGGATTAAGATATAGAAGGTATTTGTTAAAATGGAAATATCTGATGGGGTAATACCTGAGTTCATGCAATGACAAATGCCTAGGCAGTGCAAGTTTTCAAGGGAAGGAGATTTGAGACTGGAAAGAGAATCAGGAGAAGTACCACACGGGGAAATGGGGATGGAGGAGAAATCAGAGACTGGCCTGAGATCCTTGGGAAACTGGGGGCAAGGTGAGGGGCTGGGTCGAGTGGGAACTAAAGAGAGAAGGGACAACAGAGGGAGAGACAGGCAGAGGGTAAGAGTTTGGGAAGAAACACTAGACAAACTGGCAAATCCAAAATTTTGTCAAGAGTTAAGCTTGAATACACAGAGTTGTCACGTCGGCAATTTTATCAAGAGGCTTAAACTTGTTCATACCGTTGATTTAGTAATTCTGTTTTGAGGATTTGGGTCTAGTAAAATGATCCTAAATATAGAAAATTCACATTATTATTTATGATACCAAACACTTGGCAACCAGCAAAATGTCCAACCATGGGTTGATCATTGAATGAACTGTGTTTATGTACTCAATTAAATCTTGCAAATACTTTGAAAGCTATGTTTCAAAGAATATACAATAAAAATATGTATAAGGTTGAGTTTAATAAGAAAAATACAAAATTGAATACATAGAGTAATTGTTATAATAAAAATGCATTAACATATTGACTGGGGCAAATCAGGCTTTTAAGTGAGTGTGTTTTGGTGAAGTGAGTTATAAATGATTAACCCCCCCATCATTATTTCTTTTGACAATCTATATTTTTCAAATGCTCTTTAATAAGCCAGTATTATTTTTGTAATGGAAATAATTCAAGTATCAACATCACTATGATCCCAAGGCTAGACCCCAAGGCTGGCTAAATAGGCATTCCTCTGCTCCAAAAGACTTGAGTTTAATCAATGACAACAATCCCAGAGGGAAGAGAGATCCCTTAGATCAAGAATATAAGATTAACACTCCTAGTAGAGTTTCTAAAAAAGAATTTAAAAATTACTACTAACACATGGAAAAAGAACACATTAGGATTATTGAATCAGATCAATTAATTGTGTTCTGTCAGGCAAAAAAAAAATGTAAATGTAGCCGAGTTTTGGTGGGAGTTGCAATATCTTCAGAATAATTATTCAAAATTTGCCTAAAAGTTATCCAGAAAAATAGGTCCTATTCTAAGGGTAATGTGGGGACACTTGAATCATCTGTCATCTTGGAAGGCTAATACTAAGCTGATGCTGATAGTAAGCAGATGATCAGTTATTGCTACCATAATTGGATTTGTTAGGATAGGAGACAGAAATAGGGATAGACCTATTTTCTCCCTTAAGAGATTTGACATTTTAAAAGATATCTCTGCCAGTGGAGAATTTGGTGAAGGCTGCTCTTTTACAGTGAAAATTTTAGAGAAAAACATGTTGCACGATGATTCATGTGAGAGTGCCAGCCTATTTAAATGATGACAAGGTAGTATTTTAATGCTGAAAGGAGCCTAAGAGTATATCCAATATTTCAGAGGAAAAGTGTTTACATTTGTAGGTGAAATTATTCTTTTCAATACTCATAGATGGGCTGGGCCATCACTGAAATGGGAGGTAGCATGCAGGGTGTGGTGGACATTGGAATTAGGCAGAGCTGGGTTTGAATCCCTTATCCATTGCCTTCATAAACATATTTCATACCTTTGAGCATCAATTCATCTATAAAAGCAAATAATAGTAATATTGACTAGGCACAGTGCCAAATACTTTATATGCATTGACTCATTTAATTCTTATGTTGACTCCATGAGGAAAGTACCATTATGGATAAATAAAGCCATGTCTATAAGGCAGCTGGCACATTCCACAGCACGTATAAAGGGACATCATAAATGTGTTCCCTTTCCCTTAACAGTAACACGATCCTGGCCCACAACCCACCATTACATGAAGAGTGAGTGGTTTGTTAGAGTGCGTAGCTTTTGCTGTTTTCTACCCACTTGGACAAATTTGAATAATTTTCATTTTACTGAAAGCAGATCCTGAGACAAGGATTTGGAGGCAAGTAGTTAATCTGGAGGACTGGAGAAGTAATAAAGGAAAAGGGGAAAATTCAACAAAGGGTACATTAATAAGTGAGTCACTGCTTTGGGCGTTTGGGTCTCAATCCTACTGGGGCCCTTCCTCAAGACTATTTAAATACCTCAGAATATCTTTCTAGGAGGTGAGGGAGCTAGAGAATTTATGTCACTGCTTCAGAGTCACCCCAGGGCCATTCGTTCTCCTGACTTTTATTCTTCTCCATACTCGCTTTGAGGAAGCTCCCATACTTAGAAGAGCAACAGGCCAGTGACCAAAGGGGTGAGCAGAGGGTACATTCACAGCTTCTGCTATAGCTATTACATGACAACGTAATGTAATAGGAAAGTGTTAGGCTTACTCTGGAAGGAAAGGGTTACCAAATTTCAGTAATTCTACACTTCCTTCATTTGAGTAGCCCAGATTTCTAACAGCATATGCTTTGCACAGACTCAGCAGAAATCACACCACATTTGGAGTTACATGAGACGTAGATGCACAGAGCGACCATTTAACAAGTTATTCTAGCTGTTAAGAACAAACAGTTAAGCAAATAGACCTGCTGCTGCTTGCCCCCAGCTGTGTGCCCCAGCCAAGGACACAAGACTCTGAAGCATTAGACAAGGGTGTCACGAAGAAGAGAATGACAGCAGAAAGATGGTAGGAGAAAAAGAGAAAGAAACATGGTTTAAGAACCCATGGAGGCAAATGGAATTCAGGGACCTGAAGAACTTGGCAAACAGGCTCTCTGATAATAGCATAACCATCAAGCAACAAATTCACGTTCCAAATAATGCAATGGCCAAAAGGCAATAAGTATTTGCAACCAGGCAGGTAAACATGCTGAAACAATGGCTCTTGAAGTCCGACAAACCCTGTGCTATGTCTCAAGATAAAGGTTGAAAGCAATTTGCCAGGACTTTTTCCAGCAGGAGATTCAAATTAATACCCATTATGCTAGTCTTCCAGCAAACTGGACATAAAGGGAAGACCCAGTGTGGGGGATTGAGAAGTAGTTAATAGGACAATTAAGGGAGAAATATAGGTCCTGTGGAATGAACCAGCAGTCCAATTCATTCACTGACTCTACAAAAAATGAAAACATGGTCCTTGATCTTAAGAAGCTCGTGTTCTAGTAGGGGAGGCAGATATGCAAGTAGACAATTCTAATCCCCTCTGATAAATGCCATAGTACTGTTAAAAAGAGAATACATTGATATAACAGAGGAGGAACAGTTAATTAGGGCCATGAGAGGTCTGGGAAAGCACCCTCTTGTTGCTAATGTCTTATTGGATATTAGAAGTAGACTCAGCATAAATATTAATCACTTTGCTGTACCCCTGAAATTAACACAACATTGTAAATCCACTATACTTCAATAAAAAAATACTTAATTGGGGATATGGGCTGGATGGATAAGCTTGGAAATAGAGAGGGTATCAAATGCATGGTGCTCTCTTAAATATTCCCTCTTTACAGCGAAGATGAGAACAAGGACAAGATATAGCCCTCTTGGAAGTGAGACACCATCACAGTGGCAAACAAAGCTAAATAAGCCAACATATGGTATCACGTCCCATGGATGTAAAATGAGTCCACTGTTCAATGATAAAATTTCTTTACTCTAGCTTCTAATAGTATGTTTCAAAATTTTTTTTCAACATTTTCCAGGGAAAGACGGAGTTGCCTTCACTCATTATTGATTTTTTTCATATTTAATATATTAAATATTAAAAGCTTCAAAGCTTTGGGACTTCCCTGGTAGAGCAGTGGCAGTTAGAAATCTACCTGCCAAAGCAGGGGACACGGGTTCGATCCCTGGTCCGGGAAGATCCCACATGACACGGAGCAGCTAAGCCCGTGCACCACAACTACTGAGCCTGTGTACCACAACTACTGAAGCCCACACGCCTAGAGACTATGTTCCACAACAAGAGAAGCCACCGCAATGAGAAGCCTATGCACCACAGCAAAGAGTAGCCCCCGCTCGCCACAACTACAGAAAGCAACTGCGTGGGAACGAAGACCGAACACAGCCAAAAATAAATAAATAAAACAAATTTTTTCAAAAAAAAGAGCTCCAAAGCTTTGGGAATACTGGTATACCACTCCTTTGTGACCCAAGGATGTGGACTCAGGATGAGAAAGGACATTTGAGAGAAACATCTCTATCTTGAGTGAACCTGATGTGTGTGTGTGTATGTGTGCAGCACCTGGAGAGATTACCTATCAATATCTCTTTCACTAAAAACTTCACTTGCATTCAAAGGACAACAAACTTTGTTTAGCCAAGCCCACTTTCCCTAATCAGAGAGGTGTAAGGGAAGTTCTTTTTGCTGTAAACAGTAGGAGGGACACAATGGTGCCCACTTTAATAAATTCCATCATCTAACGGATGTTAGGGTGTATTCCAGTCAGCTGGCTGGAGTACTGAGGCAGTTTCTTCAACCAGGATGCAACAAATCCATTATTAAGGGACCAGGAAACAGCCTGGCTGCAGCTTAAGTGCATTCTGATGCTATCAGCTGTTACATGGGGGCAGACACAAGTATGTCAAAAGTCCCCTGGGACTCTGGGTGGAGGCGTGTAACACCCAGCCCCCTCTCTCTCCTTGACATTGGGAGTCAGAGCAGCCCAAGGAACTATGGCTGTACATTAGGAAGAGCTGAGATGGGACTAGAACAGGGAGACAGCTAACAATATTAATTTAAGGATATAGCATCAAACTAATTTGATAAGCTCCATCTTATGGTAATTTGCCCCCAGTCAACTTAGAGCTGTATTTTGACTGCACTTTATTTTTGGATATCGTGGTCTGGGATGCCCTAAATAAGGATTTAGAAAAAAAAAAAAACTTGTATAAATGTAATTGTTTAAAATTTGTTTAAATATGAAAAAAATCATGAATGAAGTCAACTTTTGCCTTCTCTGGAAAATGTTTAAAAGAAATTGAAATGCACTATTTGTGGTTAGAATAAAGGAATTCTATTATTCAACAGTAGACTATAAATACAGAGGCACTAAAGTAAGCTTGGAGAAAAATTTAAACTCAGTTGAATTCACTTGAAGATTCCACATAGATGGTTAAGGAGGTCAAAAGTCTTAAATGTGCTTCTTATATTTTATGTGTATATGAACTACCTAGGCATCTTGCTAAATGCAGTAGGTCTTGGGTAAAGCACAAGAATCTGTATTTCCAATATGGTGGGTTTCTAACACCTCTAACAGGCAGATGATATTGGTAGGGGGGTCATACTTTAAGTAGCAAGGGTCTAAGGTGAGAGCTGGTCTATGCCTCTCCACCATGGACTTTCAGTGCTGTGCCACTCTGAGAATGTGACTTTGTGCAGATAAAGAACTTTGACATCATTGTGCTAATAGGAATATCTGCAAGAAGTCAACAGCAGAAAGTACAAGGGACTTGGCGGCTGTAAAATCTGGGATTGGTTCTAAGCTTTGCACTTATTAATTGTGTGACCCCAAATGAGTCATTTAACCTTGCTGAGACTCAGTTTCCGTAGTTGTAAAATCTGTAGAATAACATATCTTCCTACATCTGGGATAGTTTTTAAGATCAAATGGTAGTGGCCAACATTAATTCTGTGCTTAGTATTTGTCAGTCACTGGGATAAGCCCTTTAAATATATTAATTCACTTAATCTTCACAATAATCCAATGAATTAAATACTACTATTATTGTAGCCTCCCCGAGGGTATGTAGGGCACCTGTATATATTCACAATTTGATTTTAAAATGCATTATGAAGTTCACAAAGAATGCAATTGAAGATTCAGAATAAGGGGTAGAGAATAGGAACTTATGTATTGTTTATTGTCCAGTCCAAGCATGTGGAGAGTTTTTTGTACTGTCTAGGCACTTTCTCTTCCTGTTCAGGTCCAGAAATCTTTTCTTCATGTCCTTTATTGTTAAATGTACCACTCCTGGCAGTTTAATATCTCCCAGCACAGGAAAAAGATACCCCTGCCATCTGTGTTAGTTTTCCATGCTGCATATAAACTTACCTCAAATTTAGTGGCTTAAAACAACACTCATTTATAAGCTCATGGTTCTCTAGGTTAGAAGTACAGTTAAGGCATGGCTGAGTCCTTTGCTCAGGTATCACAGGCTGAAATCAGCATGTTGGCTGTGCTGTATTCCTTTCTGAAGGATATGGGGAAATCTGTTTCTGAGCTCCATTAGGTAGCTGTGAGGGTCACACCAATGAGTGTTCCTTGCAGCTGCTGGACTAAGATCCTTATTTGCTTGCTGGCTCTCAGTCAGGGGCTGGTCTCAGCTCCTTCCTAGTAGCCACCAATTCCTTGCTACATGGCTCCTTCTATAAGTCCTCTCAACACTTTGAAACACTTTTGTCAAGAAGAGACCAGTCACTTTTAAGATCCGGTCTGACTCACAGAGGATAATCTCCCTTTCTTAAAGTCAGCTTTGTCATATAGCATAACCTTATCATAGGGGCAAAATTGATCATATTTACAGTCCTAATGATTATGCAGATTATGTACACCAATGGGCAGGAATCTTGGGGGCCAGCCAGAATTCTGACTACATCATCATGGTTCTTTGGAACTATTTGTATTTAAACAATACAGATCATCTTGTCTTTGTATCTTTATACCTTTCTACTACCATTTATTTAATTCTGGTTATATAATGATTATATAAGGTTATATATTATATATAGGAAAAAAGGCACATCACAAGTGCAAGGAGAACAATGATAATATGGCTGATATCTCACTAGAAAGAATGATAATCAGAAGACGTTGGAACAAGAGGTGTAAAAAGGGGCTTCCCTGGTGGCGCAGTGGTTGAGAGTCCACCTGCCGATGCAGGGAACATGGGTTCTTGCCCCGGTCCGGGAAGATCCCACATGCCACGGAGCGGCTGGGCCCGTGAGCCTTGGCCGCTGAGCCTGCATGTTCGGAGCCTGTGCTCTGCAATGGGAGAGGCCACAACAGTGAGAGGCCTGCATACCGCAAAAAAAAAAAAAAAGAGGTGTAAAAAAATGACAAAAATGACATCAACCCAGAGTTTAATATCCAGCAAAGATAGCTTTCAGGAATGAATGTTGATAAAGATATTTTCAGATAAAATGTTGATTAAAATTCTGATAAAGATATTTTCAGAAGCTGAGAGAATTAATTACCAACACACAGATTAACATTACAATAAATGCTAAGGAAAATTCTATAGGCTGAATAGAAATAACACCAAATAGAAACTCAGATATACAGAAAGAAATGAAGAACACAGCAAATCATATGTATGTGGAAAAATCAAAGAATATTTTTCAAAAAGAAACAATGTTTATCACAAAAATTATAACATTATGTTTGAGGTTTTTAACAAATATTAACACAAAATATATGACAATTACAACTTAAATTATGGAGGAGTAAATGGAATTAATTATACTGCTGCAAGGTTTTTATATTTTATGTGAGGTGCTACAATATTAATTCTAAGTAGTTTGATAAATTAAGGATATCTATTTTAATCCCTGGAGCAACCACTAACTAAATAAAAGTTACTGTTAAAAAGCCAGTAGAAAAATTAAAATGGAATACTAAAAATGTACAATCAATTCAGAAAAAGGTAGCAAAAGAGTAATAGAAGTAAAATAGCAGATTAGACTGATAGACAACAAAGAGCTACATATTAGATTTAAATCCAACAATATTGATACTTCCATTACATAGATACAATGTAATTTTTCCAATTAAAATAGAGATTTTCAGACTAAATTAAAAAACAGGATGCAATATATACTGTCTTTAAATAATTCACCTTAAATATAACCACACAGATATGTTAAAACTAAATGAGTAAAAATTGATATTTTATGCAATTAATAGTCACAAAAGTGCTGAAATGGTTATATTAATATCAAATAAAGTAGACTTTAAAGCAAGGACTATTAGCAGAGATGAAGAGGGGCATTTCATTTAGATATTGACAAACTGATTCTAAAATTTACGTGGAAAGACAAAATATCTAGAATAGCCAACACAATACTAAACAATATGAAGTAAAACAAAATTGGAGGATACCCACTACCAAAATTCAGGACTTACTATAAAGTTACAGTAAACAAAACAGCATGATATTAGCAGAAGAATAAACACATAGATCAGTGGGACAGAATAGAGAGCCCAGAAGATCTATACAATTATACTCAACTGACTTTTGAAAAGAAACAAAGCAATTCAATGGAAAAAGGATAGTCTTTCTCAACAAATAGTGCTGGAAGAGTTGATGTCTATATACAAATAAAATTAACTTAGATGTGTATTTTAGACATTTTACATAAATCATCTCAAAATGTATAAGAAAATTCAATGCAAAATACAAAACTATAAAACTACTTGAAAAATATTAATAGAAAATCTATATGACCTTGATTTTTTAAATAAACACCAAAAGCATGATCCATGAAAGAAAAACTGATGAATGTACCTTTCTTAAAATTTAAAAATTCTGCTCTGCAAAATATATTGTTAAGGGAATGAAAAGAAAAGCCTCAGTCTGGTAAAAAGTATTTGCAAACACACATATGAGAAAAGACTATTATCCAAAACATACAAGAACTTTTAAAACTCAGAAATAAAAAAACAAACAACCCAATTTTAATAATGGTCAAAGATCTAAACAGAAATCTCACTAAAGGGAATTCCCTGGCTGTTCTGTGGTTAGGACTCAGCACTTTCACTGCCGTGGACCTAGGGTCCAATCCCTAGTCACGAAACTAAGATCCTGCAAGTGGTGCAGCACAGCCAAAAAAAACCAATCTCACTAAAGAAGATATGATGTGTCAGTGTAGGTTCATCAATAGTAACAAATGTCCTGCTCTGGTGTGGGATGCTGATAATGGGTCAGGCTATGCCCGTGTGGGGGCAGGGGGTGTATGGGTAATCCCTGTATCTTCTGCTCACTTTTGCTATGAACCTAAAATTGCTCTAAAAAATAAGGTCTATTAAAAGAATAAAGTAAAATAAACTGAAAGAAAAAAAGAAGGGCATTTCAACAATAAAAGGCTAATTTACCAAGAGCACACAACAATCCTAAATGGTATGTCCCACCAACAGATTTTCAAATGCAAAAAAATAAATAAATAAAAAGACAAAACTAAAGGGAGAAATAAATCCACAATAGTTGTAGATTTTCAATATTCCTCTTTCTTGCAAATGGCAAAGTAGGAAAAAATATCAGCAAAGATATAGAAAGAACATTTCTTTTTGACTTTAGTAGAATAACTAGAACTGAATTTGCCATCTGCCTTAACAACTAGAAAACTGGACAACATATCTCAAACAACTGTTTTTAGAAGTTGAACAATAGGCAGGACAGGACTGTGATCCCAGAGAGAAAGGAATTAAATGTGGTGAGACTTGTAATATGCAACTTTCTGTCTGGAGGTGCTTTCTGAACCGTCTTGCAAAGTGGACTAACTGAAACACATTACAATAATCTCACTCAGTAGAGGAGGCAGAAGTTGTAGTTCAGGTGCTTAAAGGTGGTTGGAAATTGTGAGACAGAGATCCAAAGAGGAGAAATCACACAGAGAAAGAGTTTTAGAAATCTGCATAGGGTTTCCCTTGAATCTCTTGCTGAATACCAAGCCATATAGGTAAAGGATGAAATACCCTGAAGACAGGCAAAAACAGTTGGGGAGCTCCAATCTGAGCAATTCCTAGAGCTCATTCAAAGGTAGGAGACAGGAGGATCTTCAAGATGGCGGAAGAGTAAGACGTGGAGATCACCTCCTCTCCACAAATACATCAGAAATATATCTACAGGTGGAACAACTCCTACAGAACACCTACTGAAAGCTGGCAGAAGACCTCAGACTTCACAAAAGGCAAGAAACTCTCCACGTACCTGGGTAGGGCGAAAGAAAAAAGAAAAAACAGAAACAAAAGAATAGGAACCCGCACCAGTGGGAGGGAGCCGTGAAGGAGGAAAGGTTTCCACACACTAGAAGCCCCTTCGTGGGCGGAGACTGTGGGTGGCGGAGGGAGGAGCTTCAGAGCCGCGGAGGAGAGCGCAGCAACAGGGTGCGGAGGGCAGAGCGGAGAGATTCCCGCACAGAGGATCGGTGCCGACCGGCACTCACCAGCCCGAGAGGCTTGTCTGCTCACCCGCTGGGGTGGGCGGGGGGCTGGGAGCTGAGGCTTGGGCTTCGGTCGGATGCAGGGAGATGACTGGGGTTGGCGGCGTGAACACAGCCAGAAGGGGTTAGTGCGCCACGGCTAGACGGGAGGGAGTCCGGGAAAAAGTCTGGAGCTGCCGAAGAGGCAAGAGACTTTTCTTGCCTCTGTGTTTCCTGGTGCGCGAGGAGAGGGGATTCAGAACGCCACTTAAAGGAGCTCCAGAGACGGGTGTGAGCTGCGGCTATCAGCGCGGACCCCAAAGACGGGCATGAGATGCTAAGGTTGCTGCTGCCGCCACCAAGAAGCCTGTGTGCAAGCACAGGTCACTCTCCACACCTCCCCTCCCGGGAGGCTGTGCAGCCCACTGCCAGGGTCCCGTGATCCGGGGACAACTTCCCCGGGGGAACACACAGCGCGCCTCAGGCTGGTGCAACGTCCTGCCAGCCTCTGCCACCGCAGGCTCACCCCGCATCCGTACCCCTCCTTCCCCCCGGCCTGAGCCAGAGCCCCCGAATCAGCTGCTTCTTTAACCCCGTCCTGTCTGAGCAAAGAACAGATGCCCTCAGGCGACCAACACACAGAGTCAGGCCCAAATCCAAAGCTGAACCCCGGGAGCTGTGCGAACAAAGAAGAGAGGGGGAAATCTCTCCCAGCAGCCTCAGGAGCAGTGGATTAAATCTCCACAATCAACCTGATGTACCCTGCATCTGTGGAACACCTGAAATGACAACAAATCATCCCAAATTGAGGAGGTGGACTTTGGAGGCAACGATATATATATATTTTTTCCCTTTTTCTCTTTTTGTGAGTGTGAATGTGTATGCTTCTGTGTGTGATTTAGTCTGTATAGCTTTGCTTTTACCATTTGTCCTAGGATTCTGTCTGTCCTTTTTTTTTTTTTTTTTTTAGTATAGTTTTTAGTGCTTGTTATCACTGGTGGATTTGTTTTTTGGTTTGGTTGCTCTCCTCTTTCTCTCTTTTTTTTTATAATTATTTTCTATTTTTTATTTTAATAACTTTTAAATTTTATTTCATTTAATTTTACTTTATCTTCCTCCTTCCTTCCTCCCTTCCTTTCTTTCTTTCTTTCTTCCTTCCTTCCTTTCTTCCTTTCTTTCTTTCTTTCTGTCTTTCTCTCTTTCTCTCTTTCTCTCTTTCTCTCTTTCTCTCTTTCTTTCTTTCTTTCTTTTTCTCCCTTTTATTCTGAGCCATGTGGATGATAGGCTCTTGGTGCTCCAGCCAGGCATCACGGCTATGCATCTGAGGTGGAAGAGCCTACTTCAGGACATTGGCCCACAAGAGACCTCCCAGCTACACGTAATATCAAATGATGAAAATTTCCCAGCGATCTCCATCTCAATGCCAAAACCCAGCTCCACTCAATGACCAGCAAGCTCCAGTGCTGGACATCCTATGCCAAACAACTAGCAAGACAGGGACACAACCCAACCCATTAGAAGAGAGGCTGCCTAAAATCATAATAAGGCCACAGACACCCCAAAACACCCCACCAGACGTGGACCTGCCCACCAGAAAGACAAGATCCAGCCTCATCCACCAGAACAGAGGCACTAGTCCCCTCCACCAGGAAGCCTACACAACCCACTGAATAAACCTTAGCCACTGGGGGCAGACACCAAAAACAACGGGAACTATGAACATGCAGCCTGCAAAAAGGAGACCCCAAATACAGTAAGTTAAGCAAAATGAGAAGACAGAGAAACACACAGCAGATGAAGGAGCAAGGTAAAAATCAACCTGACCTAACAAATGAAGAGGAAATAGGCAGCCTACCTGAAAAAGAATTCAGAATAATGATAGTAAAGATGATCCAAAATCTTGGAAATAGAATGGAGAAAATACAAGAAACGTTTAACTAGGACCTAGAAGAACTAAAGAGCAAACAAACAATGATGAACAACACAATAAATGAAATTAAAAATTCTCTAGAAGGAAAAAATGAAAAGAATTGAGGACAGTCTCAGAGACCTCTGGGACAACATTAAACACACCAACATTCGAATTACAGGGGTCCCAGAAGAAGAAAAAAAGAAAGGGACAGAGAAAATATTTGAAGAGATTATAGTTGAAAACTCCCCTAATATGGGAAAGGAAATAGTTAATCAACTCCAGGAAGCACAGTCCCATAGAGGTTAAATCCAAGGAGAAACACGCCAAGACACATATTAATCAAACTATCAAAAATTAAATACAAAGAAAAATTATTAAAAGCAGCAAAGGAAAAACAACAAATAACCTACAAGGGAATCCCCATAAGGTTAACAGCTGATCTTTCAGCAGAAACTCTGCAAGCCGGAAGGGAGTAGCAGGACATATTTAAAGCGATGAAGGGGAAAAACCTACAACCAAGATTACTCTACCCAGCAAGGATCTCATTCAGATTTGATGGAGAAATTAAAAGCTTTAGAGACAAGCAAAAGCTAGGAGAATTCAGCACCAACAAACCAGCTTTACAACAAATGCTAAAGGAACTTCTCTAGGCAGGAAACACAAGAGAAGGAAAAGACATACAATAACAAACCCAAAACAATTAAGAAAACGGTCATGGGAACGTACATATCACTAATACCCTTAAATGTAAATGGATTAAATGCTCCAAACAAAAGACATAGACTAGCTGAATGGATACAAAAACAAGACCTGTACATATGCTGCATATAAGAGACCCACTTCAGACCTAGGGACACATACAGACTGAAAGTGAGGGGATGGAAAAAGATATTCCATGCAAAAGGAAATCAAAAGAAAGCTGGAGTAGCAGTTCTCATGTCAGACAAAATAGACTTTAAAATAAAGACTATTACAAGAGACAAAAAAAGATACTACATAATGATCAAGGGATCAATCCAAGAAGAAGATATAACACATGTAAGTATTTATGCACCCAACATAGGAGCACCTCAATACATAAGGCAAATACTAACAGCCACAAATGGGGAAACTGAGAGTAACACAATCATAGTAGGGGAATTTAACACCCCACTTTCACCAATGGACAGATCAGCCAAAATGAAAATAAATAAGGAAACACAAGCTTTAAATGATACATTAAACAAGATGGACTTAATTGATATTTATAGGACATTCAATCCAAAAATAACAAAATACAATTTCTTCTCAAGTGCTCATGAAACAATCTCCAGGATAGATCATATCTTGGGACACAAATCAAGTCTTGGTAAATTTAAGAAAATTGAAATCGTATCAAGTATCTTTTCTGACCACAACGCTATGAGACTAGATATCAATTACTGGAAAAAATCTGTAAAAAATACAAACACATGGAGGCTAAACAATACACTGCTTAATAACCAAGAGATCACTGAAGAAATCAAAGAGGAAATCAAAAAACACCTAGAAACAAATGAAAATGAAAAC
>NC_041215.1:124352148-124353646 GCF_002837175.3 Physeter macrocephalus | reverse complement strand
AGGGAGGCCCGCATACCACAAAAAAAAAAAAAAAAAAAAAAAGAAACAAGAAACATCTCAAATAAGCAACCTAACCCTACACCTAAAGGAATTAGGGAAAGAAGAACACAAATACCCCAAAGTTAGCAGAAGGAAAGAAATCATAAATATCAGATCAGAAATAAATGAAAAAGAAATGAAGGAAACTATAGCAAAGATCAATAAAAGTAAAAACTGGTTCATTGAGAAGATAAACAAAATTGATAAACCATTAGCCAGACTCATCAAGAAAAAAAGGGAGAGAAGAAATAGAAAATATGAGCAGACCAATCACAAGCACTGAAACTGAAACCATGATTAAAAATCTTCCAAGAAACAAAAGCCCAGGACCAGATGGCTTCACAGGCGAATTCTATCAAACATTTAGAGAAGAGCTAACACCTATCCTTCTCAAACTCTTCTAAATTATAGCAGAGGGAGAAACATTCTACGATGCCACAATCACCTTGATACCAAAACCAGACAAAGATGTCATAAAGAAAGAAAACTACAGGCCAATATCACTGATGAACATAGATGCAAAAATCCTCAACAAAATACTAGCAAACAGAATCCAACAGCACATTAAAAGGATCATACACCATAATCAAGTGGGGTTTATCCCAGGAATGCAAGGATTATTCAATATACACAAATTAATCAATGTGATACACCATATTAACAAATTGAAGAAGAAAAACTATATGATCATCTCAATGGATGCAGAGAAAGCTTTTAACAAAATTCAACATACATTTATGATAAAAACCCTCCAGAAAGTAGGCATAAAGGGAACTTACCTCAACATAGTAAAGGCCATATATGACAAACCCACAGCCAACATCATCCTCAATGGTGAAAAACTGAAACCATTTCAACTAAGATCAAGAAAAAGACAAGGTTGCCCACTCTCACCACTATTATTCAACATAGTTGCAGAAGTTTTAGCCACAGCAATCAGAGAAGAAAAAGAAATAAAAGAATACAAATCGGAAAAGAAGAAGTAAAGCTGTCACTGTTTGCCGATGACATGATACTCTACATAGAGAATCCTAAAGATGCTACCAGAAAACTACTAGAGCTAACCAATGAATTTCATAAAGTAGCAGGATACAAAATTAACGCACAGAAATCTCTTGCATTCCTATACACGAATGATGAAAAATCTGAAAGTGGAATTAAGAACTCACTCCCATTTACCATTTCAATAAAAAGAATAAAATATCTAGGAATAAACCTACCTAAGGAGACAAAAGACCTGTATGCAGAAAATTATAAGACACTGATGAAAGAAATTAAAGATGATATAAATAGATGGAGAGATATACCATGTTCTTGGATTGGAAGAATCAACATTGTGAAAATGACTCTACTACCCAAAGCAATCTACAGATTCAATGCAATCCCTACCAAACTACCACTGGTATTTTTTACAGAACTAGAACAAAAAATTTCACAATTTGTATGGAAACACAAAAGA
>NC_041215.1:124350721-124351594 GCF_002837175.3 Physeter macrocephalus | reverse complement strand
CAAACAATAAATGCTGGAGAGGGTGTGGAGAAAAGGGAACCCTCTTGCACTGTTGGTGGGAATGTAAATTGATACAGCCACTATGGAGAACAGTATGGAGGTTCCTTAAAATCTAAAAATAGGTTCCTTAAAATCTAAAATCTAAAAAAATCCCACTACTGGGCATATACCCTGAGAAAACCATGTTTCAAAAAGAGTCATGTACCACAATGTTCATTGCAGCTCTATTTACAATAGCCAGGACATGGAAGCAACCTAAGTGTCCATCAACAGATAAATGGATAAAGAAGATGTGGCCCATATATACAACGGAATATTACTCAGCCATAAAAAGGAAGAAAAGTGAGTTATTTGTAGTGAGGTGGATGGACTTACAATCTGTCATACAGAGTGAAGTAAGTCAGAAAGAGAAAAACAAATGCCGTATGCTAACACATATATATGGAATCTAAAAAAAAAATGGTCATGAAGAACCTAGGGGCAAGAAGAGAATAAAGATGCAGACCTACTATAGAATGGACTTGAGGATTTGGGGAGGGGGAAGGGTAAGCTGGGACAAAGTGAGAGAATGGCATGGACATACATACACTACCAAATTTAAAGTGGATAGCTAGTGGGAAGCAGCCGCATAGCACAGGGAGATCAGCTCAGTGCTTTGTGACCACCTAGAGGGGTGGGATAAGGAGGGTGGGAGGGAGGGAGACCCAAGAGGGAAGAGATATTGGGATATATGTATATGTATAACTGATTCACTTTGTTTTAAAGCAGAAACTGGGCTTCCCTGGTGGCGCAGCGGTTGCGCGTCCGCCTGCCGATGCAGGGGAACCGGGTTCGCGCCCCGGTCTGGGAGGATCCCACATGCCGCGGAGCGGC
>NC_041215.1:124272138-124350430 GCF_002837175.3 Physeter macrocephalus | reverse complement strand
AAAAAAAAAAAAAAAAAAAAAAAAAAAAAAAAAAAAAAAAAAGCAGAAACTAACACACCATTGTAAAGCAAATATACTCCAATAAAGATGTTAAAAATAAAACAAAAACAAATGTAGGAGACATTGTGTTATGACTAGCTAGAGTGGAGTGTCCTCACTGATCTCCTAGGGGACTCAGTGGAAACAACACCAGAGGATCATGCCTTCATACTAAAGCTATATACTTGCTCCAAAGTAAAGGCTGATCTAGAACCCACCCTAAAAAAGGTAAAAATCAAGGCTTGAGACAATCGAGCTAATCAGGAAGAAATTTAATTGTTGGCCATAACGTAGTTTAATACTCTTTAAAGGACAACAACCATAATTTAGACACGCAAAATGTAAAATCATGATGCCCAAGGAAGAAATGCCAAGAAGTAGACCCTTGTGACCTATAAGCAGGAGAAGAAACAGTCAGCAGCTACAAATCCAGAAATAAGATAGTTAATAGAATTATAAGACAGAGATTCTTAAATGGCTATTATAAATATGCCCAAAGAATCACAAAAAACATGAAGATAATGAGAAGATAAATGGAGGATATGAACACCAAACAGAAATTCTAAAGATGAAAATCACAGTATCTGAAATGTAAAATTCACCATTTTAAAAAGCATTTGACTAAGTTCAGCATGCATGATAAAATATCTCAGCAAATTAGGAATAAAAGTTAACTTCCTCAACCTGTTATAGGGCATTATGAAAAGTCTATAGCTAACATCATACTTAATGATGAAGGACTGAATACTTTCCCCCATTAAGACTGAAACTAGGCAAGGATATCAACTGTCACACCTTCTATTCAGCATTACATTGGACATGATAGCATATGAAATAAATAAATAAATGGTTGGTGAAGACTGTGACTTACTTCTTGCACTGAGCCCCAATTGGTTACAGAGTAAACACAAAAGTCATAGAATGTTCCCTCCAGACACAGATAGCGAATTTCAATCCTCTCCTCCTATTTATGAAGAATCTATGATGTGCCTCATTGCTGCAAGGAAACATAGTTCATATATGTTAGGAAGATAATGTATTAAAACGTATTTCAGAGTTTTTTTTGTTTTTGTATTTGTATCAATGTGACCTTCCCCTCCTCCATCCCCATTCTTTCAGAGATATCCATTTGCCTTGGGAGGATTAGGATTGTTAAAGCTGGGATACAAAGAGAGAGAGGAGTCATTCAGCTCTTGCATACAAATTAGAATTTTTGAGTCTGCAGCAATAAAATTATCTTAGAAGCCAGACTTCATAGAAAGAGAAAGTAATTTAAAAAATTTCTTTAGAGATCATTAACATATTATGAGCTAGGTCTGACAGATTAGATCACAGAATTTCTTCCACAGTGTAGAGACAAGATTGATTCTGCCATTAAGACTGCACTGTGAGGCCTGGTGTTCCCAGGAAGATGAATGGTGATCAGTGATACATTTGAGTATAGTCCATGACAGAAAGGGAGATGAGATGGAAACCTGCCTCTATGTTCTGGTGAAGTGTGGAAAGGAGAAGACAGTGAGAGATGAATTAGCTTTTGCTACATAATAAGCTGCCTCAAAATTTACTGTCTTAAAAACTACAATCATTTATTTAGTACATGAGTCTGCAGGTTACAAATTTGGTTGAGCTCAACTAGGTAGTTCTAGTCTTGGCTGCACTTACTCTTAAGTCTGTGATTAGATACTAGGTTGACTGGCGGGTCTAGGATGGCCTCAGATGGGCCAACTTCTCTCTATTTTCCAACTTCTTCCCTGTTCCAGCCAGCCAACCTGGCTTGTTCATATCGTGGTGGCAGTGTTCCAAGAAAACGGGCTGAGGCACTAAGGGTTTTGTGGCCTACAGTCAGAAATGACATCACTTCTGCTTCATTTCATTGGTCAAAGCAAATCACAAGGCCAACCCAGATTCAAGAGGTAGAGAAAGAGACCTTACCTTTTGATGGGAAGGACTTCAAAGTCACATTGCAAAGGAGCATGAAGGGGAACGATAGTGGCATTTTTATAGACAATTTTCCACAATGGTCACATTCCCCTCTACTACTCTGTGCCTCTTCTTCCTGCTATCGGGGGGTGTGGATAAATAGGATGAAAGGACGATGAAAACCGTAGAGCCTTGTCCTAATTCATGTTTGGGTCTCTAAGAGGAGACCCCAGCACTGACTTGGGGAGGCTAAGATTAGCAGCATGAGATGCTGAGTCAGAAGGAAGTTCTGGGTCTAACCCCCTGAATTCTCTCTTGAGTCCTTGGTGATAATAGTGGAAGGTATCCAAGAGTTTCAATGTGACCTGTTGAGGTATACTAAAGACAGAAGATGGTGCTGGGCAGTAACCTCCCAGACAGGTCATTATGCTGGAGTCAAAATGAGTCTTTGTCGAAGGCTGTGGGATCCTGAGCTAGGTCAGGCATCAAGTGAGCATCTCCCCCAGACCTCAGGGTGGTACCATCACCAGCAAGAATCCAGGTGGGTTGGGTCAGCAGATAAGACCATGGTACCTGACCATACTGAGAGAAGATAAACCACAAACCATCAGGCTGCAGAGTTTAGTAGACAATTCCACCAAGGTGAGCTGTGACCAGTAGATGTGGGAAGATTCCATGGCTACTGAGGGGTATGGTCTGAATGTATACCCTCAAAATTCATATGTTGACAGCGTAAGCCCCAAGATGATGGTATTTAGAGACAGGGCCTTTGGGAGACGATTAGTTCATTAGGGAGGAGCCCTCATGAGTGAGATTAGTGTCCTTATAAAAGAGGCCTGAGAAACCTCCCTTGTCCCTTCTACCTCATGAGGTTACAGTGGGCCCCACCACCAAAGGACACAGTAGACTCCCTATCCATGCATCTTTAGGGGAGTGGGAAGAAAGACTGGCCATTTATCTCAAAGTCACTGCTTAAACCAAAAGAGATTGAGATTTTGTTAGGTTTAAATTGCTTTCTTGCCCCACTCAGAAGAAGCTGCAGAGGAAGACTACGTCAAAAAAAAAAGTTTTGAAAACTATATTTTCTTTGTGTAATTAGTTTATAGAACAGTCGAGCTGAGTGAGGTACAAATGTGACAAGATTTGATATGTCTTCAATCACTGACTTCAACCACATTCAGTTAAATCAACCTTTCAGGTAGAACCCATAGATTTCTTGTCACTTTCAACTAATAACTAGTCTAATCCAAATAACTTCATGGTCTTGGAGGTGGTCAAAATTTCTGAACTGGGACATAAAACATATTAATTATAAAAGAAAAATATTAATAAATTGGACTCTATTAAAATTAAGAACTTTATCAAGTTCATCAAGAGACATTATTAAAAGGAAATGAAAAGATAACTGACATAGGGGAGAAGTTGTTTACTAAATGGAATAGTGGAATTCCTACTTGAGTATATAAAGAATTCATGTAAATTGATAAGAACAAGAAATCAATAAAAAAATGGACAAAAGATTAAATAGACACTTCACAAAAGATAATATTCAAATGGCCAGTAAACGCATGCAAATTTGCTTACTTTCATTATTCAGGAAAATGCAAATTTAAATTACCATGAATATTATTACCAATCCAGTGGAATAGCTAAAATAAAATAGAAACTATCAAGTGTAAAATGAAGATGTGGAACAACAGAACTGCTCACAAACAGCTACTGCTCTCTAGAAAACCTCGCTGATTACTTATCTCAAAACCAAATATATGATCCAAACATCCTAATACTGAGTACATATTCACCAGAAAAGTAAATATATTTTCACCAAAACACATATACTGGAATATACATTGAAGAATTATTTTTGATATCTCCAAACAGGAAGTTATCCTTATGCCCATAAACAATAGAATATATTGTGGTATATTCACACAAAAGAAAATTTTCCAGTGATGAGAATTACCAATATCTATAAAAGCATGAATGATTCTCACACACATCATACTGAGTGGACGAAGCAAGACCCCCAATAAAGTGTATTATTCCATTTGTATCAAGTACAAAAACAAGTAAAGCGAATGTATGTTGTTTGAAGTCAGGATATTGGTTACTCTTTGGGGAGCAGACTTGGAGAGTGGAAGGCAGCAAGGGATGTCTGGGAAACTGGAAATATTCTGTTTCTGATCTGAACACCAGTGTGTTCAGTTTGTGAAAATTCAGCAATCTGTACACTTAAGTGAACTTTTCAGTATGTTAATTACATTTCAATAGAAAGCTTTTCAAAATCTGATCTAGGCCATTTGAAAACTGCAATCTCATACTTCCTCCTCTTTCCTCCAACCCAGTGTCTTTTTTTCAAAAAATTTATTTATTTAATTTATTTATTTTTGGCTGCGTTGGGTCTTTGTTGCTGCGCGCGGGCTTTCCCTAGTTGCGGCGAGTGGGGGCTACTCTTCGTTGCAGTGCGCGGGCTTCTCATTGCAGTGGCTTCTCCCGTTATGGAGCACGGGCTCTAGGCAAGAGGGCTTCAGCAGTTGTGGCTCGCGGGCCCTAGAGCGTGGGCTCTAGAACACAGGCTCAGTAGTTGTGGCACAGGGGCTTAGTGGCTCCACGGCATGTGGGATCTTCCCGGACCAGGGCTCAAACCCATGTGCCCTGCATTGGCAGGTGGATTCTTAACCACTGCACCACCAGGGAAGTCCCAACCCAGTGTCTTTTAACCTGAGGTTAGAAGGTCCTGAGTAGAGGTGGAGATATGGTCTACTTTCTCAAGGCACCTGTGCTTCCCGTTCTAGTTCTTACTCTCTGGATTTGGAGAGATGGAAGATAAGATGAAATAAAAGCAGACAACATTGTTTTTCCTTAGCTGACCATACGATTGCACTATTGTTGACAGCCATTGCTTTTCTGGACCTTATGATCATCTCTGATACCCTTGGTGCAGCAGGCAAAACACTGGCTCTCATGGGCACACATGTGAGTCAATTTGAGGTGCTGAACCTGTGAGGTTTCCCAGTGGACAAGTTCCCTGGCACAAAGATATAGTTTTGCCCCTTTCATCACTACTCCCGACTTTTATCCCCCAGAGTCATTTATCCCCACCCCACAGCCTCTACCCTCTTCTCCCAGGGTTCCCGGCCTGCAGAAAGATTCCTCTGGCAGGTGGATTCTTAACCACTGCACCACCAGGGAAGTCCCAACCCAGTGTCTTTTAACCTGAGGTTAGAAGGTCCTGAGTAGAGGTGGAGATATGGTCTACTTTCTCAAGGCACCTGTGCTTCCCGTTCTAGTTCTTACTCTCTGGATTTGGAGAGATGGAAGATAAGATGAAATAAAAGCAGACAACATTGTTTTTCCTTAGCTGACCATACGATTGCACTATTGTTGACAGCCATTGCTTTTCTGGACCTTATGATCATCTCTGATACCCTTGGTGCAGCAGGCAAAACACTGGCTCTCATGGGCACACATGTGAGTCAATTTGAGGTGCTGAACCTGTGAGGTTTCCCAGTGGACAAGTTCCCTGGCACAAAGATATAGTTTTGCCCCTTTCATCACTACTCCCGACTTTTATCCCCCAGAGTCATTTATCCCCACCCCACAGCCTCTACCCTCTTCTCCCAGGGTTCCCGGCCTGCAGAAAGATTCCTCAAGCCTGGTTGCCTTCGGCAGTTCTGCTTAACCCACAGGAAAAAAGCATCCTCTCCATACCAAATTGCACAGTGCAGACTGCTCCTTCTCTCCAGCTTGCCATTTATCTCCCACTATCTCCACCCCTGGGAAATTAGATTGGGTCAGAATAGTCTAAATATATGTCCAATTTGAAAATGCCACCCAGTCTCATAGTCACTCCAGATTTATGAATGGCTTTCTTGAACCTTTCAGTGGTAGACAGAATAGTGGCCCCACAAATTCATCCATGTCCTAATCCCTAGAACCTATGTCTATAGTATGCTACAAGGCATGGGGGATTAACATTGCAGATGGAAATATGATAGTTAATCAGCTGAACTTTAGATAAAGAGATTGTTCTGGATTATCCCAGTGTGTCCAGTGTAATCACAAGGGTCCTTAAATGGAAAAGAGGGTGGCAGCAGTCAGTGTTAGAGTGGTGCAATGCTAAAACAACTTGATCAGCCATTGCTGGCTGTGAGCTGGAAGGGGTCCACAATCCAAGGAATACAGGCAGCCTCTAAGAAGCTAGAGAAGGCAAGAAAACAGATTTTCCTCCTAGAGCCTCCAGAAAGGAATGCACCTCTGCCAACACCTTAATTTTAGCACGGTGAAACCCATTTCAGACTTCTGACTTCCAGAACTATAAGATAATAAATTTGTGTTGTTTTAAATCACTAGGTTTGTGGAAGTTAGTTACAGCAGCAGTAGGAAACTAATGCAACCTGTCTCTTATCTTGAAGGAGGATGGAAATCATCCCCTCCCCAAAGTTATGTACTTTCTCTAGGTAGGGTCAAAGCTTTTCTCTTCTTCCATCTCTGCTCCTAAGTCCCCTTTCCTTTTATCTCCTGGGGGAATAGGGAGGGAGGGGGTAGGTATTGAGACAGTGGTTGGGGGTAGCAGGGTCTGTCTTGCTACATCTTGGGAAGTTCTAGAGAGGATGTCTGGTCCTCACCTGCAGGTCTTTTTAGGATGCAGAGTCACTTCCAGGCTCTCAGACCTTGCTTTGGCCCACTGTCTCTAATTCTGGGGCAATAGTGTAAGTCAGTCCAACAACATGCTGTCAGATTTGCATACTGATGGGTGAGATGTACTTTAAAAGCTTTTGACCACATACTGCATACATAAGCTACACTGTTTGAGGCACAGATTCAAAGCAGTTCTTTCCTGACATTAATAATTTATTTTTATATTTTAGTGATGAATATACATACATAGGTTAAAAGTCTAATATATTATGATGCTGATCATTTAAAATAGAAGTACCTTAGAGGCTGCACCTGGGTATACATCCAAAGAAAATAAAAACACTAATTCAAAAAGAGACATGCACCCCAATGTTCATAGCAGCATTATTTACAATAGCTGAGATATGATGCTTAATATCAGCCTAAGCGTCCATCAACAGATGAATGGATAAAGAAGATATGGTATATATACAATGGAATATTACTCAGCCATAAAAGAGAATGAAATTTTGCCATTTGCAACAACATGGATGGACCTGGAGGGTATGCTTAGTGAAATAAGTCAGAGAAAGATGAATACTGTATGTTATCACTTACATGTGGAATCTAAAAAATAATTTAAAAAACAAATAAATACAGCAAAATAGAAACAGGCTCACAGATATAGAGAACTAGTGATTACCAGTGTGGAGAGGGAAGCGGGGGCAAGATAAGGATAAAGGATTAAGAGATATGAACTATTTTGTATAAAATAAATAAGCTACGAGGATATATTGTACAGCACTGGGAATATAGCCGATATTTTATAATAATTTTAAATAGAGTATAATCTATAAAATATTGAATCACTATGTTGTACACCTGAAATTAATATAATATTGTGAATCAACTATACCTTAATATAAAAAGTATAAAATAGAAGAACCTTGCCCATTTCCCAAGAAGACTCGTCCAATATCCAGCCTGATTGGTACATGCTGAAAGCTGGACAGCTCAGGGGGCTGGATGTCTGGCTTCCAGTGTTCAGATTTTCATTCATTACCCTGTTTTTAGCTCAGTGACCAATTGCTCTCTCAGCTTGCCTTGGAGAGTTACCTAACTCAGGGTGTGGTATGAGAGTTTGGGGATGTGAGAGCTCAATGAGTCATGCCCAATGTTTTCAGCTCCACTCTATGTCCTGGACTTGATTTGGAAGATTCTAGTCCCTTCTATCACTGAGGCTTTGAGGATTCTATAGCAAGAATCAGCTTGCCTATTATTGTCATTCTCTCTTCCCCCAACAGACAGTTTGATTTTAAGCATCTCTACTCTGCTAAATCAGTTATGATTCATCCATCTATTTTCCAGCCTTCAAGATTCTGTTGACAATCTCGCCTGCTGTCATCTCTTCTCCTGATCTCTTGTCTTTGTATAAAGACACAAAATTTTATGCCTTATATCCTTTTACTGTTATTGATAGGGTTCTGGGATGGAGCAGAGATAAGCATATGTGATCCATCTGCCTTATGCATCTGCAAGTCTCCTGTCTTTGTTTCTTTAAATCCTTCTTAAGTTGTGTATGAATATTACTTGCAGGAAATGGTGCAAACATAGCAATTCTACTTCTTTGATAAAAACAAGCCATTTCTCCCATTTTGAACTCCTTCAAGAATGCCCATAATCTAATGCAATTCAAGAAATCTATAAAGCTTGTGTGCTTCCAGTAGCAGTTTAGATAAAGTGGCAAGAGTGCGCTGAGTGGGTCAGATTGTAGAACCTGGTTGCCATGGTCACAGGCTCTATATAAATGGAGCAAACAATATCAAAATGGGCCTGCTTCTTAAAGGGCACACTTTTGCTACTGGCAGTTAAAGGGACATAAATAAATCAAATTCTTGCTTTTGACAAGCATGTACTAAAAGAAAACTAAAATATAATCTTTCAGGACTTGATTTTAGTTGACTTTCAGAGACTATTTCTCTACAAAAGAGACTGACTTCATTCTTAAATTAGTTATAGATAAGCCCTTTGGTGAATAAGGGTCCTAAGATCTTTTCTCTGCTCATTTGCACTTAATAGTAATGACTATTAACATCAAAGGTAGATTTATATTATGTCACACAGATGGTAACTTCAATTTGGGATATCCAAGACTTTTTTTTTTTAATTTTAGTTTTTATTTCATTTTGATAAAAACACTTAAATAAGATCTACTTCCTCAGAAGAATTTTAAGTGTACAATGTAATATTCTTCATTATGGAAACAATGTTGTACAGCAGATCTCTAGAAAGTACTCATTTTGCATTACAAAAACTGTATACTTAGTGATTAACAACTCCCCATTTCTTTCAAATGACTTTCAAATGACTCATCAGTCACCAGCCAACCAATCATTAGTCTCCAAAGATCCTTCCTCTGTACTTTGACTCAGAGAACCTAGAAAATTCTGATGTGATGCTTTAGAAAAATGTAGTAAAATTTAAATCAGAGCATATGCAACAGAATGCATTCTAGGCTTCTAGAGAGGTACATGAGGAAAATATAATTCTCCAGTTAGATTAGTTTCTGTTTCTGTTTTCAATTGGGGGAATTGGATATCCCAAGTTGAAGTTACCATCTGTGTGACATAACATAAGTCTACCTTTGCTGTTAATAGTCATTAATATTAAATGCTAATGAGAAGAGAAAAGATCTTAGGACCCTTATTCACCAAAGGAACTTTAATCAATCAAAAATTTGTTCTCCAATTTATCACCTACTCACAACTTCCCCCAATTTCTGAGACATATAGAATAGCATAAATCTAAATAAATATTCCAACATTTATCCCAAGCAAAAATTATATAATACGGAATATATAATTATATAATACGGAACTCAGAAAACAAGTCATTTTTACTTTGGAGGCTGTTGGTCTCTAGATGAATGGAATGATGAGTTCCCTCTGGTGGTGAACTTCGCAATAATAATAATTGAACAAATGCTATTGTTTAACCCTAAAACTGATGGAATTTTAAAGATCTTTGAATTGTCAACAGTTGTGCCGTCCAAATTACCATTTAGATTCTTTCTCAGGCTCTAGACTAGGAAAATAGATCAACATAGAATATTTATTCATTTATTTTGCTAGAGTCCTCTGACACTTAAAGTAAAAAGCTGGCTCAGAAATCCAGTGATACTGTTTTCTCATCTAGAGCTTCTCTGAAAATTTGTAGAATCATTCATTCATTCACGCACTCAGTTACTGAGTGTCTTTTATGCAGGAACATTGGAATTCTTGTGGGGTGGGGCTGCGGTGCCGAGGAATTGATATTTCTGCATCATTGCCATAGTTCATTGGCATAAACCTACACATACATATTGTCTTTGTGGTAGCTGGGGACAGGATTTACTGCCCTCAACTTCTCTTCTTTTATTTGTAGCCAATAAGATTTTATCCTGTTCCCTTGTCTTTGTATAAAGACATAAAATTGTAAAACTTATTTCCTTTATTGTTATTGAGAAGACTTCTGGAATGAGGTAATACACATGATCAGACTGCCTTGTATATCTTCTCTTACCATTTTAATTAAAAATGTATTTTTATACAATATTGCAAAGAGACAGTACAAATCTTACATTTGGCCTTGAAAAGCATAAAATTGAAACATCTAATATAGGCAGCCTTATAAAGTATGGTATGGTAAGGGTTCCCCACAGCAGCAGCTTTCCTTTTCTAGCCACAAATTTAGAGCCTTGAATGCAGGCTCAGTCATTCAGTTTACATATATACAAAAAACAAACAAACAAACAAAAACACTAGAATGAAAACTCTAAATTAAAAATTACTCAAGAATCAATCAATTTATAGCCCTTTGGTTAAATTATTTAATTTACCCTATAAACATACTTATTAAAATGAAAAATAATTCTAGAATATTACTGAAAGGAAAAGAGCAAACATTTTAAAGCACCAAGATTTTTCTAAAAACAAAATGTCATTGAGAAGCATATATTGTCTTGCAGGGTAATTGTGTGCACTTGGTAAACACTCAGAAAACAGTCTTTATTATTTTTAGACTCAAACAGCAAAAACATGCTGGACTACCTTGATGTTTCTCTTTCTCAAATGACATTTTTAAAGTTACAACTGGATCCTGTCAATATGTCTAACAAAAAAAGATCTGTCTTTGATAGGATAATGATGTGAAGGCAAAGTAGAGTCCATAAAACCAAGAAAGACACATATGGAATCATATGCTGTCAGAATTGTGGAAAGAAAAGAAAGTTGTTTTGGTGAGAATTGAAAAGTAGTCTTCCCTTCATTTTCCCCCTTGTCAGAGTAGGGTAAAGGTTGAGAGGTATATAATTTAAAATTTTATATATCATATCATATATATCAGAAATGTAGACAATCAGGGCTTGAAGCTGAATACAGTGGTTCCAAGAGCTGGCTGTGCATCAAAATAACCTGGAACTTATTAAAATTGTAGACTCCTGAGACTCCTCCCTTCCCTGCCACCTTGGAGATTATAATTCAACAAGTCAGAATGAGGCCAAGGCATCTATGCATTTGACAAGTGTCCTCCAATGATTCTGAAGCAGTGGGTCCACTGGGCAATATGTAAGTACCATTCCTCTTCATGGCTCCCCCTCCTTGACTCAATGTCACCTCCAAATAATGATAACTGTATTGTATTATCACTTTGTCAGAAAGTCCTTCCTTGACTATCCTAAATGAGGAAAACTCCCCTATCACTTTCCAGTGTATCAGTCAGGACAGGCTTGGTTATGTTGTGGTAACAAACAGCTCCACATTTTTATTAGTTTTGAACAACAAAAGTTATTTTTTACTCACATAAACTTTTCATAAACTTAAAGTCCAGGTAATTTTCACCCAAGCTACCTTCTATGTGGTGACCCAGCACTCCAGTCTCCTGTCTCCATATCAACATGTGCTTTCCTGACTGCCACATAAACGGGAGAAATGCTGGAGAGTCAAATAATATCAATCCAATAGTGCAGCCTGACAGTCACATAACTATTCTACTTACATTTTGTCATCCAGAATTAGTCAAATGGCCATGCCTGAGGGTAAAGAAGTAAACCTATGTGTACTTAGAACTACAAGAGAACCAGATATTCATTAGTAACATTTATCATATGATACTTAATTTTTGCCTGTCAAACATTTTTTGATAATATCATGTATCTACTTGCTTATTTGCTTATTGTCTGTTCTCACAAAATGGCAAAATTTTCTAGGTCAGGATTTTTATTTTGTTTTACCACCAGTGACTGTTACTCTGCCTGGCACATAGTAAACACTCAAAGAAATTGTTGAATGAATGAATAGATGAAGACAGAGTGCTGTCTAGTAGGATTCTGTGAGTTATTTAAACTAGGTTAGTAGGGAAAAAAAAAACAAAAACCCAGAGACAGTAACAGTTTATTCCTTTAGCCTGGGAGAATTAGACAATTAAACATTTATTCCATACCTGTATTTTCTAAGGATTGCAAAACTGATTGAACCAATATAATCACAGCCCAAATTTAGAGTATGTGTCAGTAAAGAAGAAAATAAAATACTAAAATCTTGTCACTTAATGATAAATTGGCAGTGATTATCTGTTCTATGAAAGCTTTTTTATTTCAAGACAATTCTCAAGACACTTCTTAACAGCAATCTCCCCAGGAAAACTTAAAATATGGTTCAATTTACCCATGAGCTCTTAGGAATATATCTACAAAGTCAACCATGGTTGTAGTAATGTTTTCATTCTATAGAGGTTCTCTACAAGAGAAAGGAAATCCAGTCATAGAACTTTAGGAGCCATTTTGGTTCTCCAGCATATTTCATCTCATTTGGAAACTCCCTCTAGTGTCTAAAAAGAATAAAGTTCATTGATAGTGGGAGAGAACACAAACATCAATTTGAAAGAAGCAAATGAAACATTTTGAATAAGAGAGTATTTTAATTGTAAAAGTTATGTGTTAAAATTATATTTCTAAGATAATTTTCTTTTTTTCAGCTTTATTGAGGTATAACTGACAAATAAAACTGTAAGACATTTAAAGTGTGCAACTTGATTCGGTATATGTACACACTGTGAAAGGATTTTTTCTGTCAAGTGAATCAACACATCCATCACCTCACATATTTACCTTTTTACCTTTTTTTTTGTGAGAACATTTAAGTTCTACTCTAAGTTTTTAATTTTTTTCAAATACACAAAAAGATATGAAAGGAAATGTGCACAATGGCTTATTAGTTCATTAACTGTATACAATTTATGCACGTGGTTAGAAATTCAAAGACAATGGGAAGACATAAAACTAAGACAGAAAGCCTCCCTTCTCTCCACCTTCAATTTAATTCCTATTAAAGTCTCCTAATCAATTTCAGGAAAAGCAAACAAACAAAATCATATGCATCTTTCAGCAGGTATATATGTATGTAGAATGTTGTCTTTAAAAAAATCTGTGTTAAAAGGGATCAAACTCTACAAAGTATAGTTTGCTTTTATCAGGAATATGGTGATATTTTGAGGGTGAAGTAGAGAAATATTGAAACCAGAGCAGTCTGACATGCAGTAGGACATTTTGACTAAGTCATTTTGACATGACATTTTGACAGCAATGACATTTTAATGTGATCATTTTATCTTGACCACATAAAGCAACTGCTTCAAAATGTAAAATCAGTGTTTTATTACCAAATAAAGTGTGCAGACCAGACATCCCTGAATCTTCCTCACCTTTGAGCAGTATATCCCGTGATACCTTCCTACCTTCCTTGGATGTGCATTTTTGTGTTGTGCATATTTTTTATTCTTCCCAATTTAACTGATAATAAGTATTTTTGCCACTGTAATAAAAACAGAAGGACATTTTAAAGATTCTTGGTAGGCTTTTTCACTGTGTTTTCTCACAGTATACTTTGGAGCTGAAGCATTACTAGATGTATACAGCAGTCCCCCCGATTATCTGAAAAACTTTAAAACAAGGTATCTCAAGGAAGCTGCTCTGGGGTGAGCTGTAGCTCAGTTCAAATGCAATAAAGCTTTGAACCAAAGATTAATTCTAGATCTAGCCATAAATCAAAACCAAAGACAACTATGATACATTTCATAGCAATTGTCAATTACAAATTGGCACTAGCAAAATCATTAAATCATTATTCTGTCTCCAAAAAAATATAATAAAACACAACTTCAGAAAATGGTACTCGTTAGCTATTGGACAAAAGATTGATGGAGAGAATTTAACGATCGATCTGTGGGAAAGCTGTTATATCACTCCTATGAGTGAATCTTATAGACTATCATGTGAATTGCATACATAGAGGATGGCATTTTTGGAGTTGTATACTGCAGTGGCCCTAATGCATGATTTCTACACAATAGCCCTATTATTAGATGTTTGAAGTGTGGGTCCGCAGAACTTCTTCTTCCCCATTTAAGTTCTCTCTCCCTTCTCAGTATTGGTTTTGAGATGGACAAATCTGAGAAGGCGCTGGTAAATTCACGTGCCTAAATTTTTCATTTATGTGTTTAACGAAATGGGAATTTTTTAAAAAATTAAGAATGCTAAGCCAATGTTACTTAATAGCCCATTTAAAAAATCTGTTGATTCCAGGGCAAATTTTATGGCAACGTTCAGACATAATGTCTTTAAAAGTTTTAACACACCTCAGGACATTTGTCTCTCCTTCAAGAGAGCAAACAAAAAGCACTCAAAAAAAAAAAAAAAATAAGCAAGCAGAAACACGATTGTCCCCTTGTGCTGAAATGGCTCAGCCTTGCTCAAAGCCCACTGGTGGGGGGGGAGGGGGGTGGCCAAGTGGTACAGTTCACAGTCTGCATGGCCACCAAAAAGTCTGTGGCCTAAACAAAGAGGGCTTCATCCTGTAACTGTAAAATCAGATAACGTTCACTTCTGATTCTTAAATTGCTACACCCTAAGCCCCTCCAGACCTAACTTCAATGGACACAAAAATGTTCCTCTCAAATGTATCTCCTATTTTCTTGGCCAAGGGTCTGCCCCAGGACCTTTGTCTATTGTCTCTTTTCTCTGCTCCTATCTGTTTGTCCTACCACACACTCCACAGCAGCCCCTGTGCTATATGACCCTTGTACGAACCTTGTCTGGTGGGGACCACTGCCTCGGAAGGTAATGGTACTGATTCCTCCACTGTGGCTTCCAAATTACAGTGCTGGCCCTTCTCATTCTTCACACCACAGTTAAACCCAGGTGAAACTTTTAACTAGACTTCCTGAAGACTTGGGTGAGAAAGAGAGAGGGGAGGGATAGAGAGAAAGAGGGCGGGGGGAGAGAGAGAGAGAGATTGAGAGAGAGAGAGAGAGAGAGAGATGCATGCCACCACTCCGTTCCCCACCAAAACAAAACACGCACACACGAAGCCTTAAAAAGATTATCCCTAGATTACATGCTATGCCATAAAAATATTCTTAACAACAACAAAGAGCCCAATATTACATAGACCCCATTCTCTTAGTTTGATAAAACACATTTAGAAATCAGAAATACAAAGAAATTGCAAAAAAAATCCCCATATATTTTTTAAAAAATTAATTAATTAATTTTTGGCTGCATTGGGTCTTCTTTGCTGTGCGCGGGCTTTCTCTAGTTGCGGAGAGCGGGGGCTACTCTTCGATGCGGTGCGTGGGCTTCTCATTGCAGTGGCTTCTCTTTTGCAGAGGACGGGCTCTAGGTACATGGGCTTCCGTAGCTGTGGCACACGGGCTCAGCAATTGTGGCTCGCAGGCTCTAGAGTGCAGGCTCAGTAGTTGTGGTGCACGGGCTGAGTTGCTCCGCGGCATGTGGGATCTTCCTGGACCAGGGCTCGAAGCCATGTCCCCTGCAGTGGCAGGCGGATTCTTAACCACTGCACCTCCAGGGAGGTCCCCTCATACATTTCTATATTTAAAAATCCTCACACTCCTAAATAATCTATGAGTTAAACAAAACATCATCATAAAAATTATAAAATATATAGCACTAAATGAATAACATCAAAATTAGCATATATCAAATGATAGGAGATGTAGCCAAAACTATTCTTATAATTAGCTCAGGAAACCCTGGAATGGATGAAGTGGTAAACATAACAAAACTCCTGTTTCATTTAGGGAGCAATGCCAAGTAGTTAGGATTTTTTACAGATAAGTTTTACCAAACCTTCTGGAACTAATAATCTTTATACATATTGTTGCTGAGATCTGCAAAGGTCATACCTCATCTCCTTCTGTTATCATTTCTTCTTGGAACCTATCTGTGAACTCTTGTTTTAGAGAAGCCATAATTTATTTAATGTATGTGGTTTCATAGAGAATTATTTATTGAAAACTTAATCATTTCAGATAATACTAATGTGTATCTTAGTCTGTCTTTGCTTATCGTTTCTCTTCTTTTTTCTTGAAATATTTTTCCCTTAAGTCCTGAGCTGGCTTGTTTTGTTTTGTTTTAAATTGTTGCTTCTCATGTTGGAATGAGGGTTTCTTCCTGGATCAGCTATTTCCAAGAGAGGAGAGTTGGGAAGGAACCAAATGGTGCTGACAGCTTAGACTTTGGTTCCTTGGTCTGTTGTCTGTGAATATTTTCTCATCAACATTCCTCACCAGGGAGTTTAATTCTACTCAGAGCAGGTGACCTGCCTAGCTTAGATTCAAGTCCCACGTGTGACCAGCCTTGGTGGGTTGCACAACACCTACCATTTCTCCATGCTTTTGCCACACCATCAGCCTTATTGCAACAATGTCCTGTCTTCTCTCTTCTTGCAGCCCGCGCCTCCTGCCCCTCCAAGAAGTCAAAAGAGTGCAAGGAAATTCACACAGCCTGTCCCTGGTCCCTGAAGAATCAGGATATCTGCTCCACATCTGCAGTGGCAGGTGGCATGCTTCCTCACTTTGACCCATTAAGCTGCTTATCTTCATTTGTGTGTCTTGGGGTTACAGTGTTTCATATTTTTAATGAAGAAGAAATTTCTTTGTTTTCTATTCTCTTGGTTCCTTTTGTTGGATTCAGGGAGGAGAGGGAAGAAGAGATATGCTTATACCACCATCTAAAACTGGGAGACCCATCATTGTCGTAGTGACCTAGGACTGTAAAGCATAAGGATTTTCTATCTCACAGATCCACACCTAAGTAATATGTCCCAGGGAGATGGTGTAATAAATTTTACCTTTTATTTAATTTAGGGAATTTATTTAAGAAGTAAGTAGAATAAAATATGAGTTAGGGCTGGGTGTATGTCACTACTAATTTTTAAAAAGTGATCTTAAGCCAGATCAAAATGTTCTCATAGCTGGGTCAAAACAGCCTCATCCTAATGTCCTTGACATTAAAGCAAGCATATCAAAACACAGAAGCATCCAAACGTCATGTGCCTGCTGGTAAAGTGCTGAGTGGAGACTGGGGGGAATGAACTTTATTCTTTTGTAGGCATGAGCATCTCATGCCAAAGAAATAGGTTCATAATCTCGAAGCAGGAGTCATAAAGGTTGCTTGTCACACATATAAACTTTTCCAAACTCCTATTGGGTTTGCACAAAGGTTTGAAAAGAATATCAACCATAACTCTGCTTGTGCTTCACCAGGCCCTTGGTTAGGACTATTAAGTTTATCCTAAATAATTACAAAAAATACCAAAACCACATCTCTCTTTCTTTTTTTTTTTTTTCTGCACTCTAGTTCACTTTATTTATTATTTATTTATTTTTAAAAATTTTTAAATTTTTTTAAATTTATTGGAGTATAATTGCTTTACAATGGTGTGTTAGCCTCTGCTTTACAACAAAGTGAATCAGTTATACATATACATATGTTCCCATAACTCTTCCCTCTTGCGTCTCCCACCCTCCCTATCCCACCCCTCTAGGTGGTCACAAGCTTTTGCACAGCAAAGGAAACCATAAACAAGATCAAAAGACAACCCTCAGAATGGGAGAAAATAGTTGCAAATGAAGCAACTGACAAAGGATTAATCTCCAAAATTTACAAGCAGCTCATGCAGCTCAATATCAAAAAAACAACCCCATCCAAAAATGGACATTACTCCAAAGAGGATATACAGATTGCCAACAAACACATGAAAGAATGCTCAATATCATTAATCATTAGAGAAATGCAAATCAAAACTACAGTGAGATATCTCACACCAGTCAGAATGGCCATCATCAAAATAGCTACAAACAATAAATGCTGGAGAGGGTGTGGAGAAAAGGGAGCCCTCTTGCCCTGTTGGTGGGAATGTAAAGTGATACAGCCACTATGGAGAACAGTATGGAGGTTCCTTAAAAAACTAAAAATAGAACTACCATATGACCCAGCAATCCCACTACTGGGCATATACCCTGAGAAAACCATAATTCAAAAAGAGTCATGTACCAAAATGTTCACTGCAGCTCTATTTACAACATCTCTCTTTCTTAATGCACATCTGCCTCTGGGCGTGTTGGAGGTCATTTTGCAGAGTTACTGAGAGACAGAATTCATTAAGGTTGACCTGCCAATGATGACTAATCACAAAGTTGGAAATCAGGATTCCCGTTGGGACAGTGGGCTAGTTTTACATGTGATTAATGTGGGTAGTTTACTTTAGATGTTCGTTAAAAAATCCCTGACTCAAAATACCTCTCTTACTGTCCTTCCTCCTATCCCTGAATCTCCATACTGTCATTCCTTAAATTATAGGCATCTGAAGTGTTCTTTGAATTGAATAGAAGGGATACATAGTGAAAAAGAGAAGAGCATGGCTCTTGGAATCAGACAACTCGAAGTTCAAATTCTGACTTTGTTGCTTACTAATTGTTCAACTCTCAATTTCCCCAATTGTATGAAGCAGGAATAATAAAAACTACCTTGTAATGTTGTCAAGAGGAATAAGTAAAATAGTTATGTATGTTCATTATGGTTAGCTGTGAAAATATATAAACAGAATCACATACTTGCATAGTTAAAAGCATAAGCCTTCCTGTTGCTATAGTAATTCCAAGGGCACATCTGTACCAAGGTCCACAAACACAATCATGTTAGCAAAACACTTCGACAGTTACTCTTTATTTTGAATACGTCAAGTTGACGTCTGAAAGTCCTTAGAGCAAAAGTATTTTTTAAAAAGTCTTATTTCTATCAGAAGAGCACACTCTCCTCCAACTGTTCCTCAGAAAAGACAGGAAATGATTCAAAATATCAAATTTTCATTGGCAAAGATGAAACAGACTGTGTTCATCTTTTGGCCTTTGCCTATAAGAATTTTTTAAAAAGTAGAGAAACCAAAAGAGTGAAATTACAAAGGCTGAAATTGGACTTTCAGAGAACTTACCATTCATCATAATTAATTTCCTCTGATTCAAGGATTTTTTGCAAGATACATGTTCATTTTTTCAAAAAGTTTAAATAAATATTGATAGGAACATGCAGTCCCAGGCATATTTTATGTACCTAAGATAATGACTAGCACTTCTTAGGTGTTTGCAAATATTATTTCCTTTACTGAGACTCTTTAGACTTCTTATTTATAGTTTTATAGTTTACATTTTTCAGAATGGAATTTCTGATTTCCAATTGAAAGTTAAGGAGTCCAAAGTTCTGGACACATATTTTAGTTGGTTGCCTAAGATTAAAATTTGCCCATGAACATCTTTCTAAAGGATCTATGTCAACATCTTAGTAAAACAGTAGCATGAACTTAATCGAGTTTTAAAATGGAATTGAACTTTGATAATTGAGGATTTTTCAGGCCACAGGTCATTGTTCCAATCCTTACAGCAGTACCTGTTAAGGTAGAAATATGAAAGATGGGGATAAACGTGCACTAAAGTAAGAAAATAACCTAAATCTAACCAATAAGATTTTTAAAAAATAGTCAATATCTTGTGGTTTTCTTCTTTGTTCTAAAAATTATAATGCATTAAAAATAAATTTAAGAAATTGAAGGCTATAATTGATTTTTAGTTAATGGATGTTTTACTGTATCTTGATAGCAAATTATCTGTTTCATTTGTAGGTACGGCAACAAGAGTAGAGAGTGCTAATTAAACTTAAAATAAACTTGGTTTTGGTCATCAAAAATATTTATTAAGTATTGACTCTAGTTTCTGAAAAAGAAACTAACTTTGGTATAAAAAGAATAGTGTTTATTCAGTTTACATATTATGTTATTGACTTAACCTATGGTAGAACTCACATGTAAATACAAAACAAGCATTAACTAGAACTGATCAAATTGTCTGAATAGTATTGATAAACACTCCCTTAGGATTTGAAGTCATTGGCAGAGTAGATTCCTAATTTTAAACATTCACACACACACACACACACACACACACACACACACACACACACCTAAGGAAGTACAGACAATGCAACTAATTTTATTTTTGAATTTTAGAATTTTTTTTTTTTATTATTATTTTTCTTTTGCGGTACGTGGGCCTCTCACTGTTGTGGCCTCTCCCGTTGCGGAGCACGGGCTCCGGACGCGCAGGCTCAGCGGCCATGGCTCACGGGCCTAGCCGCTCCGCGGCATGTGGGATCTTCCCAGACCAGGGCACGAACCCGTGTCCCCTGCATCGGCAGGAGGACTCTCAACCACTGCGCCACCAGGGAAGCCCTAATTATTTTTTATACAGCAGGTTCGTATTAGTTATCCTTTTATACATATTAGTGTATACATGTCAATCCCAATCTCCCAATTCATCACAACACCCACCCCGACACTTTCCCCGCTTGGTGTCCATATGTTTGTTCTCTACATCTGTGTCTCTGTGACGCAACTAATTTTTAAGAGAGCCACTTTTTTTAAAGATTAGAAATACTGGCTTTTGTTTGTGTGTGTGTGTATCATAAGGATTTATATGAACCAGAAACGTTTCTATCTATGGCTAAATGAACATGTTGCTAAAGTAAACAGAATCATCATAGCTCATTTCAGTAAACAAACTTTTAACTCTTCCTGGAAGATATTTAGGAAAAGAATAATTTACAAAATAGAAATGGAAGTTTTACTAGAACCAAGAGTATCTTATTGAGACCATTTTTTATCTCTAGTCAGAGGAGGCAAGGATGGATTCATTAATTAAGGTCTATTTAATCTACCAGACTCAGCTATGTTCAGGGAGGATCTAAAAGTGGATACAGCAGCATCTCACCAAATGTCACTTATTTAATAATGTCAGTTATCTAGACATCGACATGAACTCAAACATGCATTTTAAAAATGCTTAGGATAAGAAATTAAAGTAAAACGGAAGTCACAAAGTCCTCTCAATAAAATTTACTCATTTTACTATAAATAAACCTATTTCTTTATTTTCAATTTGAGTGAAATTCCTACAATCTACAAATTATGCACCATAGGAATTTCGGTGGTTAAATTTAAATACTTAATTTAGAGTTGAGTTAATAATAACAGCAAAATGATGATGATGATGATGATGCTTTTCCTTCTTTAATCTGCTCAAAGTTGGTAAACTGAGCTTAGAGAGCTGATAAATTGCCCAAGGTCATCCAGTCAGATATGTATTGATACTCTTCTGGGTGCTTGGGCTGAATCAGTGAGCAAAGTAGACAAAAATCCCTGCTGTCATGGAGCTTACAATTTAGGTAAAACATAGGATAAGTAAGACTATAATAAAATATTTGGTATGTTAGAAGGTGGCAAGTTATATAGAAAAAGGAAAAGAGCAAGATAAGCAGGTCATGTGTGTTAAGGCGGGTTGTGATTTTAAATGGATTATTCAGTGTGGGCCTCAGGGGTAAAAGTGACATTTGGGCAGACTTGAAACTCATGAAGGAGTTGGTCACATGAAGTTATAGAGGAAGACAGTTACAGGTTGAAGGAAGAAACACGTAACACTGGAATGTGTCTTGAATATTCTGAAAAGCAAGGGAGCTTTGGTTGGCATATATTGTGAGCAAGGTGGAGGAATAGTAGGGTTGTGGTCAGAAAGGTAATGGGCTGTGTCAATGAAGCTTTCTAGGGAATTGCCTGGTTGTCCAGTAGTTAGGACTCTATAATCTCACTGCTGAGGGCCTGGGTTCAATCCCTGGTCGGGGAACTAAGATCCCACAAGCCATGCAGTGTGGCCAAAATAATTTTTTAAAAAAATAAATTAATTAAAGAGTAATGCAAGAGTACCTAGAAAACATTACATAAAAAAACAAAAACAAAAACCAAAAACAAAAAACAGCTTTCTACGCCATTGTAAGGACTCTGGCTTTAACTCTGAATGAAATCAGGATCCTTGGAGGGTTTTAAGCAAAGGAAAGCATGGAGTGATCTGACTTACAATTTTAGATCATTCTAGGCTGCTGGTTGAGAATAGATTGTAGGAAAACAAGGTAAAGTGGGGAGACCAGTTAGGAGGCTGCCGCTCCTCCTAACTAGTCCAGTTGAGAGATGTTATTGGCTTGGGTCATGGAGGTGTGGCGTCGATAGGTGTTGGCTCTCTTTTGAAGTTGGAACAACAGGAATTTCTGGTGGAGTGTGTGTGGTGTATGAAGCAGTGGGAGGAATTAGGAATGACAAAACTATTTTGGCCGGTCAACTGGAAGGACAGTGTTGCCTTCCATCAAGATTGGTTTTCTGGGAAAGATGAGCTCAGTTTTGACATGTAAAATTGAGATGCCTCCAGGACATGCAAATGGGAATGAAGGTTGGAAACTGTATATGTGAGTCTAGAGTAGGGCAATGAGGTCTGGACTAGAGATAGAAATTGAAGGGTCAAATTTGAAGGACATATTGATGTTTTGTCACTCACTATTTAGTAAAGAGAATGAGGATTTAAATTGTGCTTGGTTATCTTTAGTCTCCTATACTTCATAATCATTTTTTCCAACTTATAAATAATTCAAACTGAAGGGTTTATTAAATATTCAGCTATTAATTACCCCCTCCCCTCATCCCATCAGTATCTTCCGATGAAGAAAATGAAAACCTGTTAAAAGAAAGCAGTATAACAGCAGGAATTATACTTGCTCTAAAACCCTACTGATGGGCTTCCCTGGTGGGGCAGTGGTTGAGAGTCCGCCTGCCGATGCAGGGGACAGGGGTTCGTGCCCCGGTCCGGGAGGATCCCACATGCCGCGGAGCGGCTGGGCCCGTGAGCCATGGCCGCTGAGCCTGCGCGTCCGGAGCCTGTGCTCTGCAACGGGAGAGGCCACAACAGTGAGAGGCCCACGTACCACAAAAAAAAAAAATAATAATAAAACCCTACTGATGAGCAATTAAATGCACTTTCACCATGAACTTTGAGTTTGCTTAAATTAGCTGTTTCAGAATAGTAAAGAGTTTAGGGTCAGTCAGCCTGCTTCTTGGAATTCGTATTTTGATTTATAGTTTTTAATCTTAAAAATCTAAAGAGACCCACACAGAAGCCTCCTATTTGGCTACCAGTCTGCAGGCATAAGGAGATATGTCGTTGTCCCGCTTTACTTAAAACCAGGCACTGATGAACTTGTAGAAGTATCTAAGAAACACATCTCAAAAGAACCATCAGGCATTATTCAGAGTCCCCATCCTGGTGAAGACATCTCTGTTTATTGAATAGGGTATAGCCATCTGGTAGCATTGTGGGGAAAAATCTCCCCTAGCTCCCCTTATACGATATAGGACATAGTCAAAATTTATTTTTATTACAAGGTAAGAGGGAAGAAAAAAGTTAACTGGTATTGGCAGCTGCTTTCCCACCCCAACTTTCAAGATAGAGAGACCAGTAACGGTTTCTAAGGGCTAGGAAAAGGATATCCTGCAGGATCATGCCAAAGGAAGAGAGAAAATAGCACAGTGTTCGGATTGGAGAGTGACAATCTAAGAAAGGTTAATTCCCACAAGATGGAGAAGACAGTCAGGGTTCTGCAATTTCTGCTTTTATACCAGGACCTCTGAGTTCCCTAGCTATTATAGAACACTAGAAAGAATGGTCTGGGAGGTGAGGTCCTGCATACTAATACAAAGGCCAGAAGAAGAATTGCTTAAGCCTGAGACTGGCACAAAAGACTGCTCAGGGCACATCAGGGGTGAGCCGTGTGGCCTACAGCCAAGAGAGCCTGTTTCTCTAAATTGCACTGGATGCCTCAGCTTGTGTCTTGCCTTAGAGGTAGACAGAAGACCACAAACTTGTCTGAGATTCAACTTCCCTTTGACCAAGTTGGGGCTTGAAGATACAGAACTGATTTTGTTTTTTTACAGAAATAAAATAATGTGGCATGTTTGCAGCCTGGTGCTATGTACTAAAGTGCATTTAGCCTCCAGGAAATGCCCCTCAAAGTTTTGTTGAAATCTTATTTCTTTAGATCTGTTTATCACCATTTCCTTTCCCCATTCCCCTCCCCACCCCAACTCTATACTTCCATTCCCTTTAATGCATAATTCACTTTCACACATCTGTACTTCCTGTATATCCTTTGAATGTTTTCTCCTCAGTAAAGCCTTTCTAGTTCTCTCAGAATAATTGTCTTCAAGCATTTTTATTTATGCTTCTATTTTAGCACTTTTATAGAGAACATGTTGTATTAAGTTATGCACATATTTATGACCTCCACTAACATTATGTTACTTTAGAACAGCAACCAAGTTCTTTTCATTTTTCTAACCCTATTATATAGGTTAGTGTCTTGCTCATTTCAAGGTTCAATAAACATGTTTGTTGTTTATTTAATTAAAAGTTCATGTATGCAAAGCAAGGAAATAAAAGTCATACAGGTTGGAAAAAAAAAATTAAATGTTTCCTGTTTTCAGATGACTTAATTGTCTTCATAGAAAATCATAAGAAGGTTCCAGAAAAAATTCTAGTCAGTGAGTTCAGCAAGATGTCTATGGATAAGACCAACACAAAAATTCAATTACATTTCTGTATGCAATCAATTAACAATTGGACTGAAATTTAAAACATGATGCAATATATAATCACTGTAAAAATAAAATACTTGAGTATAATCTATCAAAACGTGTACAGGATTTGTATGCTTAAAACTACAAAATGCTAATCAAAGAAATCAAAGAAGACCTAAATAAATGGAGAGACATACCATGTTCATAAATTGGGAGACTCAACATAATAAAGATGTCAATTTTCCCCAAATTGATCTATAGGCTTAATGCAATTTCTATCAAGATTCTTTATAGATATAGACAAAATTATTCTAAAATTTATATAGAAATGAAAAGGGAGAATAATAGACAGAACACATTTGAAATAGAAGCATAAAGTTTGAGAAACTATATTACCTGATTTTAAGACTTATATAGCTATAGTAATCAAAACAGTGTGGCAGAGGAATGGACACATAAATCAATAGACAGAATAGAGATTCCAGAGCACCAGGCAAGTACAACCAACTGGTACTTGACAAAGATGTAAAAGCAATTTAATGGAAGAAAGATAATCTTTTCAACAAACAGAATTGGAACAATTGGGCATTGAGAGGCAAAATAATGAACCTTGATTTAAACCTCAACGTTATGTAAAAATTATCTCAAAGTGAATCATAGATGTAAATGAATACACAAAAGTATAAAACTTTTAAGAAAAACCCTCAATATGCAGGGTTAAGCAAAGACATCTTAGAATGACACCAAAGGCACAATTCATGAAGGAAAATTTGACAAATTAGATTTCATCAAGATTAAAAACTTTCACTCTGTGAAAGACCTATTAAGAGGTTGAAAACAAACCAGAATGTGGGAGAAACTATTTGCAGATCATGTACGTGACAAAGTACTTCTATCCATAATATACTTTAAAAACTCTAAACACAAAAATAAGAAAACAAAAAATTCGATTAGATAAAGGGCAAAACCCACAAAACTTCACAAAGAAAATATACAGATTGCAAAATAAATGCATAAAAATTTATTCAACATCATTAGCCACTGGGGAAATGCAGATTAAAACTCCAATGAGATACCAGTACACACCTGCCAGAATGACTAAAATAAAAAATGCTGAATAAAAAGTAAAATTAAAACATACCAAATACTGGCAAGAGACTGCATCACTCATACTTTGCTTGTGGGCCTGTAAAATGGTACTGCCACCCTAGAAAATAGTTTGGCAGTTTCTTAAGAAAAAACTAAAACTACAATTACCTTATAACCCAGAAATCACATGCTTGGGCATTTATCTCAAAGAAATAAAATCTTAGATTTATACAAAAAGTGTACATGAATGTTCATAGCAGCATTATTTGTAATAGCCCAAAATTGCAAATCAGTCAAATGTTCTTCAGTGGGTGAATAACTAAACAAATTATGATACATTTACACAATAAAATACTACTCAGTAATAAAAAGGAAAAACTACTGATATACTCTATACTTGGATGGATCTCAAGTCTCAAAAAAAGCCAGTCTCAAAGGGTTATGTATTGTATGATTCTAGTTATAAAACATTCTCAAATTGACAAAATTGTAGTGATGGAGAAGAGACCAGAGTTTACCAAGTCTTAGGGATGAGAAAAAACTGTGACTATTAAGGGGTAATAAGAGGGAGTTTGTTTGTGTGTGTCGGAAGTGATGGAACAGTTCTATACTTGACCATGTTGAGGTTCCTTGAATCTATACATACAATAAAATTTCGTATACACCAAGTTTTTAAAAATGCATGTGAAAACTGATGAAATAAGGTCGGTACCTGAGTTAGTATTACTGTACCAAATTCAATTTCCTGGTTTTAATGATGTACTATGGTTATGGTTATGTAAGATATTATCATTTGAAGAAGTTGGATGAAAGGAACATAGGAAATCTCTACTATTTTTACAACATCACTAATTATTAGAGAAATGCAAATCTAAACTACAATGAGGTATCACCTCCCACTGGTCAGAACGGCCATCATCAAAAAATCTGCAAACAATAAATCCTAGCGAGGGTGTGGAGAAAAGGGACCCTCCTACACTGTTGGTGGGAATGTAAATTGATACAGCCACTATGGAGAACAGTATGAAGTTTCCTTAAAAAACTAAAAATAGAGCTACCATATGATCCAGCAATCCTAATCCTGGGCATATATCTGGAGAAAAACATAATTCGAAAAGATACATGCACCCCAATGTTCATTGCAACACTATTTACAATAGCCAGGACATGGAAGCAACCTAAATGTCCACTGACAGAGGAATGGATAAAGAAGATGTGGTACATATATACAATGAAATATTACTCAGTCATAAAAAGAACAAAATAATGCCATTTGCAGCAACTCGGATGGACCTAGAGATTACCATACTGAGTGAAGTAAGTCAGACAGAGAAAGACAAATAGCGTATGATACCGCTTATATATGGAGTTTAAAAAAATGGTACAACTTCTTATGAATCTTAAAATATTTAAAAATAGAAGTTACATTTTTAAAAGTTCATGAATGTCAGGAACTATATGAGAACTCACTGTAATTCTGGTCATTTTTTCTGTGAATCTAAAACTACTCTAAAAAATAAGGTATACTTTAAACAATAAAATAAAGGTAAAAATAAAGCCCTTGAAACAATTTTTAAAGATTTATGAAGGACCCCCTCCTTCCAATGGTTTTTAGATATTGATAGCAACATGTCTTTTATATTGATCCAAAAAAAGGCTCAAATTGCACATGAATATATTTCACAGAAATAAAAGATTGTCTTTAATAGCAACTTATCAAAACACATGAGCATAAAACTCTTGTCCACATAGCAAGTGTCTCATGTTCAAATAGCATTTTCAAGAAAATCTGTATATTGATTTGGACTATCAGCCTCTGCATGGATTATAGATTTAGGAATGCAGTATGTGGATTCTAAAACTCAAGTAAACCTTGAGAAAGTCCACCTTTCTAATCCATTCGTGTGGCTGTGAAATCCAAATTTATATCATATTTAGTCAAGGATTCTCCATGATTTACAATAACCCCTCAGAAATGGCCACAATTACAAGATTGAAGACAAATCTCAAATGGGTAAAGATATCTTTTAGAATATTTTCTCAGGAAAAGTTGTTTAGATCTCTATGCCTCCTCTAGATTACACTTGTCACAGGGATACTGGTATTAGAAGCTTTTTAAAAAATTATAATTAATGTACAATATTATATTAGTTTCAGGTGTACATCATAGTGATTGCATAGTTTTATACATTATGAAATAATCACCACAATAAGAGCAGTTACCTTTCATCACCAATAAAAAGTTGTTATAATATTTTTAATTATGTGTACATTGCATTTCTATATGTACATTACATGTGTCCTTATCTGTAAGACCAAACATTCCTGAGACTTACTATTTTATAGCTAGAAGTTTGGTACCTCTTAACCCCCTTCACCTATTAAGAAACTGGTGATTGCCAGAAGGTGACTGGGTGGTGGAGGGGCAGACAAAATAGGTAAAACAGAAGCTGTTTTGTGAGTGCTCCGTTCAGCTTCTTTTCAGAAAGTTTCCACTAGTTAATATAGGAGGTAATAAAAAAGCCCCTTGTTAAAGATCTGGCTGTCTCAAGACATATTTACACCATTATAGGAGGCTCTCCATCCATTTCCCAAGGAAACTGTCAAAGAATCTCAGCTCTAACTAAGAGAAGTAAGTAAAATTCCACCTGTATCCAGCCAATGAATCAATTTATTTGAAAGCTAGAACCAAAACTTTTCTTAGAAGTGAAAATATTAAAGAAAAATATAGGCACATTTATCATGTAAGTTACCCTTGAGTTCTTACACAGACCTAGGTTGCTATCCAAATCATGCTGGTGCTGAAGCTTAATTTTAAACAGAAACTTTGTGGGAATTAAAAGCAATCCTCATATCAAGTGTCCATAGGCAATCAATACTGTGCTGGGAAGAAGGTCTCAGAAAGCTGAACCTTGCCCAAGCTTGACAGTGGCCGAGGTTTGAGGTTACTGCTCTATACATCCACACAAAAGCCACTCATCAAGCGACAATAAAAGTAAAGCATGTTTACCTCTCAAGTTTCCAGAGACCCTGAATTCAAGGACCGAGATGTAGTAACAGCTATCAGAATTGAGAAAGTCCTTCAAAAATAGTTCACATCATTTTTGTACATCAGGCTTCTATAAGAAAAAAGATAAATGTGAAATCAAAACTTTCAGTGCCAACTTTTTCAGCTTTTTCAGTGATGCTTGAGCAAAGTTCCTCCACAAAGTAAAAGAGCATCAGATCTTCCTAGGGATACTCAATGTACCCTATATTTTTGTTCTCCCCCTCCCACCCCACCGCCAAAATAACGTTTACTCAAAAACAACCTCATTTCCTAAAAACTGTTACTTCATAACCCTGGAGATATTTTCTACAAACATCTAATTTATTGACTTCTTTCTTAGAAGGCAAAAGAGTTATTGACTTCCAAATACACACCATTACATTGCAATAGACATGAGCTATTCTGATTCTTGTTGCTTCTTCACCTTAGCATGTTAGCCACAAAATACCAGGTGAAACTGAGGCACCCTCTATCTCAGTTGTGTAAATATATCCCTTCTCTCATTGCCTAAGAAACCCTGATATCATGTAGGAGCTGTAATAATCCACTATCACCCCTGTATCCACATTTTCACTATGTCCATCATTTGGGGGTGTCTTGCTTTAAAAAAAGCATTCACCTTTAATTATATCAACACCAATGAAATTTGTGAGTCTTTTCTTTAGTGTTATGAGCACTAAGACTTCATGATAATCTTGGGAGAGCTGTTGGTTCTACAGGCATTGGATTTGGTTGAGTTATCTTCACTTAAAAGAGTGACTTGTCTCTTCATCTGGTAAAGTTGTATGGTAAAGACATAGCTTAAGGAATCAGATGAGGAATAGAAGCTCTGTGACCAGAAAAGTTGATTCTCAAGAGACCGTCATTTTATTATAAAGAGATTTTTGTTTGTTTGTTTTTCACATCACCATCTTACCAGATGCAGCATGTTTGGGAAGTGCTCATAATACAAATGACTGTTCAATATAGATATGATCTAAAGACTCTAAAGACATTCTAGAGCTTTCTGGGGTCCTAGAACTAGGAGCTAGCTTGAAAGAGCTGCAGAGAAATAGAGCATGTATTGGGCTATGCTTCATAATCCAGTTGAAGCACTGTCTTTTCCCTGAGAAAGGACAAAGGAGCTTGGTTAAGAAGAGCTTTAATTTATGGCATTGTAAAATTAAAAATTTCAATTTAGTTGTGAAGTCACTTGTGAATGTAACCCTCTTCCAGTGCAATTTTTATTGATTCTTTTAGTTGTTCAGGTCTGGTTGAGTCCATAGGTACTGTGTAGCATCTCCAGACTCAATTAAGCCTTGGAGTGTAATATAAACAGGAAGACCATAGCCTTTGGAGCAATATTACCTGAATTTGAATCCCAGCCTGCTTATTTGCTGGCTGCACGGACCCAAGTCACCATATTAAACTTCCTTGTTTCTCAGCTTCCTCAATTTCAAATGGAAGGATAATAATACCCAACTTACAGAATTGTTGTAAGAATGGAATGAATTGTTATGTTGTAGTGTTCAGAACAGTACCTATTACATATTGACCTCTCTCTTATCAATGTGAAGAGGATGACAGCATTCCATTAGGATTACTGCTTAGCTGGCTTTGTTCACTTAATGACACAAGATCTTTAGGTATTTGCATGAAATTAAGGCTGAATGTAAATTTCAAGAGGGAAGAAGGGAAGAACTAAAAATGTTAAATTTGGAAAGGTCAAACCCACGTTATGGAATAAGAAACATATCCATATACCTATATCATTATTATTTTATATATATACACATACATGTGCAAATACATATGCTGATACAGTTGTAAAATATAAATGTATACCAAAATTGTTTTTCAAATATATTTTAAATATATTCTTATGTTACATAAAGTTCTGTTATCAACATTTAGTAGGTCTCATTTAGACCCTGGTGAGATCCCTTAGCCTGTGGCATTTAAATAGTTTTCAAACCATAATTTAGGTTGGAAATATAATATCTCATCATATGATTATATTATAATTTATTTACTCTTCAAATTCACTAAAAATAAATGCAAGTTTTAAATAATGAAAGAGCATTTTTACCTATCAAATCAACTAATTTTTGGAATTTATAATACCCAATTTTTGGTGTGGGTATTGTAAAAGAGTATCATAAATTTATGAAGCACAGCTTAGAAATACATATCAAGATTCTTAAAATTTTTCATCCTAATAATTTTTTATAAAGTAAGAATCAGATAGGTGTATAAAAGGTTATGTACAAGGACTTATGATATCATTTTTTGCAAACTCTATGTCCAATAACTAACTAAGCATCCTGCCTTCCTCACCTACCTTCCTTCCATTGTTAGTGAGGGAATAATGTAGTCAATACTGAGACATGATCTTTGATTTACTTGTCCTAGGTCCATTGCTTAAATGAATGATGAAATAGATTTTATTTCCATAAAAAGCTGACGGCACATGATTGGCTATTGATGTCACTAAACAAAGTGATCCCCCTTTATCAACCAAATCTTTGAAAAGAAATCTCTCCCTGATGCTTTTGAACCAGAGCTTAAAGCCATTCAGTGAGTTTACCATACTTTATGATTTTTGTGTGGATCTTTGTTAGAGGATTCTGTAAAAGTGATTCCAATTGAATAATATTGCTTTCAGGGCTACTTTCAAAATGATGATGACAATGATTAATCCAATTAGAAAATGCACCACTATTATTATTATTATTATTATTATTTTTTTTTTTTTTTGTGGTATGCGGGCCTCCCTCTGCTGCGGCCTCTCCCGTTGCGGAGCACAGGCTCTGGACGCGCAGGCTCAGCGGCCATGGCTCACGGGCCCAGCCGCTCCGCGGCATGTGGGATCCTCCCAGACCGGGGCGCGAACCCGGCTCCCCCGCATCGGCAGGCGGACGCGCAACCACTGCGCCACCAGGGAAGCCCCACCACTATTATTAAATGATTCAATTAATTAAAATCTAAATTATCTTTGAAGAACCAAAAAAATAACTAAATAAAAATATCTATGGCTACTTCTAGGAAACTTGACACTAATTTTTCCTTATAAAAAATGGCAGGAAATAAAAAATACATTTTAATGCTATTATAATAAAAATAAAATACATAGTGTAAAACTTGAGTAAATATATTCTTATGTATTTAGGAAAAACATTCATTTGTAAACATTAAGTAGTCCACTAAATGAAGGCAGTTAATTTGGGAGAATGAGACAAATTATGTAACATCAAGAATATCTGATATTCACTAAATAGTTAAAAATGTTATGATTTTAATTTTCTAGTCTAATTTATTTAGATATAGAAATTGATTCAAATAAATACTAAATACTTGCTGCTACATTTTAAAAATCTAAATTTCAAATCTTCTCCAAAAATTGTTTTCAAAACTATTCTTTTACACAACTTAGGCATTTCAGTGGATACCAGCCTATCAAAACAGCCACATTCTTACAAGACATTTCAGTGATATTTTTGAGACTGTCAATTTTAGTATATTTTTATTGAGTGAATTTCTCAAATAATCAGGAAGTCATTATGTTTAAAGTAACGTTAAACTGCATTCAATATTTTCTCTGTAATTGAGGTACGAAAGAGAACAACATAAATAAGTAATATAGTTTTAAAAAATAAATATATTTTAGTATATATAGATATATAATAAACAAAATATATACATAAAATATAAATATATAAAATATTTATTTTTCTCTTCAGTGACGCAGTAATATTTATTTATTTACTTATTTATGTATTTATCTCTTTAGTGACCCTATTACAAAGAAATTAATGAATGCTGTATAGATAGAGATAAAGATAGAAGGAAATTATTTTCATTAGAACATACACGATTGTTTGTTTAAATTCATGCTTTTAGATATTAGGTTGAAACTATCTGAAATTATGTGTTTCTAAAGGCAATATAGTGTCTAAACTTGAATGATTATGCTAAATCTATGAAGGAAGTAACCAGTGTTATGGAAACACCTTCATACAGTATTTGATCGACTCAGAAAAACAAGTGAAATGCACCATTTTATCCATGACTTGTATTATGGGTAAGGTTAGATCTGTATTTGTTTTCTCTAAACGAAAATGTAATTAATGGCTTGGAAAAAACTACTGCAAGCAAAAGAATGGCACATTTTCCCTAGTTTAAAAACAATAGCAAACTAGTATGTATATTTGAATGAAGAAAGCTGATGGAGGGGGTATAGAAATGAAAATAATAAAATACAGACTAAATGTTTCCAGTGAACACACACACAATGAAGAGAATGTTATACTGTACTTGTGGTGAGATTAAACTTTAGGAATGTGATTATATGCTTTACCATTATCCCCCAGGGTGATATAATGGAGAGTTTTGTTTTCCAATATGAAAAACGGACACTGGTAAATGAGGTAAATTAATCTTCCAGAGAGACAGGATTGTTTGTAGAAAGCTCAATAGCACACAGTTCTAATATTAAAAACTCCCATTTTCAGAAACTTCTGGTGGTCCAAGGAATTTACCCAAGGAATGTACGGTTGCATCATAACTTATGTTCAAAGGCTCCACAAGATGTCTCCAAGACATTTGTCCAGCTCCATTTCCCACTACTGACTTATTCTCTTGTTGAACTTACACGTTCCTGACTTCATGGCATCACTCTTGTTACTCCTTCCACCTAGTATGTCCTCAGAAAAATCCCATTCCTTCTTACCCACCTTCAAGGGCCAGCTGAAAGATCATTTTGTTTAGGAAGTCCTGCTATCCTATTTCAACCGGAAGTGATTTCAGCCTTCTTGAAACTTCCATACAACTCTTTTAGCACTGCTCTTTGCCCCTTGCTCTATTGTGCTTTAAATAGTCATTTCTATTTTTTTCTATCCCCTTTTCAAAGGATATTTCCATAGGGATAAAGAATTTGACCTATTCCCCTTTACTGTAAAAGCTTTCTTTACTGCAAAGTTTTCAAAACTTTTAAAAAATATGTTCATTTATATTATTAATGTCCAACAGGAGGTAGGTAGTATTTCCACAAATGTTACTTCATTGAATTTTTTTTCTCCTTGAATAACTATATCTCTTGGAAATAATGGTCAAAGGAAAGGTATAGGAAATTCAGCTATCAGTCATTTTTAACTTAGGAAGAGCCAAAGATCAAAGCTAATTCTATTAGTTCAATCACTTACTCAAGCACAAATATTTATTAAATGCCTAGTATCAGCCTGGCATTTTTTTAAGTGTTGAAGATATTTGAGAACAACATAGATAAAATCTATGTCTTCATGGAGCTTATAATTTAGCAGGACATTTTTCTTTTAAGGAAATTAAGAGTAGAATAAAAGATAATCTCATATTAGGCCACTTATTTACTGTTTCTTCTGTTCTTCATTATTTCTTGTATATATGATTTTTCATATGGTATAATTTCTTACAACTTGAAGAATTTTCTTAACTATTTTGTGCCATGCAGGTGTGTTGGTAATAGAATCTCTCATCTGTTGTTTATCTGAGACATAAGTACTTTACCCTCATATACAAATGATATTATTTTTGGATATATAATTCTGGGTTAAATTTTTTCTTTCACTATTTTAAAGTTGTCATTCTATGATTTTCTCTCTTTTATATTTCTCATGAGAAGTTGGCCTTGATTCAAATACTCTGCTCTGTATGTAAAGTGTCATGTTGTTCTTGGTTGACGTCAGGATTTTGTTTTTGTTTTCAGCAGTATGTTTTCAGCATATATCATAAAACATGTAGCATGTCAGATCATGGTAAGTGTTAAAGAAAAAAATAAAGGGGGAAGGGGATATGAAATGTAAGAATGATGGCGTGGTGGTGAAATTTTAGATAGAGTTGCCTGGAAAAGTTTCATTAAGAATGTACATGTGGCCATGACAATAATAGTGGTGTGATATAAAGAACACTGGACTAAGTAAATGCACGAAGATTTTTAGATGTGGTCTTGAATAAGTATCTGAAATTTCCAGGTCCTCAGTTTCCTCAGTTTGAAATAATTGGGTATGGTGAGGGGGAAATCAGATCCATTCAATGAACATTAGTAAACAAACAAAACCTAACACCAAGCCTTGTCAGGATCATAGTTCCAGAAGTTAATAAACTTCCTAGCAAAATAAAATTCAATCTTTTAAAGGAAGAAGACACAATCCATATGTCTTAGAACATAGTACCTGTAATAATAAGTATACAATAAAAATTTACTAGAGATGCAAAGAAATCAGAGGTTATGTAGCATAATCAAAAAGTAGTCAGTTAAGAGTGGACCCCAGGCTTACATAGTTGTTGGAATTAGCAGACAAGGTATTTACAGCAGTTATTATAAATATGTTCAACAAATTAAAAGAAAAATATAATTTTAGTAAGAACAAATTTGGAATCTGCATACAGAAATAGAAACGAGTAAAGAACCAAATAAAAATTCTAAAACTGAAAAGTTTAACATCTGAAATGAAAAATTCAATAAATAGGCTTAATAGAAAATTGGAGAGGACAGAAGAAAGGATTGATAAACTTGAAAACTTTTCAGTTTGAAAAAAAGAGATAAAATAATTGAAATAAAGATGCTCAAGCCTCAATGACCTGTGGGAAATATCAATTTGTCTCATATATTTGTAAATGGAATCTCAGAAAAAGAGGGTAAGAGAATGGTATGAAAAAAATCTTGAAGATATAGTAGTCTAATTTCCCTAATGTAGGGAAAAACATCAACCTACAGACCAAACAAGCTTAACAGATCCCAGCTGGTTAAATAAAAAGAATCCACAGCTAAATTACATCATAGTCAAACTGCTGAAAATGAAACAAAACAAAAATCCTGAAATCAGTCAGGAAAAACATGACACATTACTTACAGTGCAGAGTATTTGAATTAAGGCCAACTTCTCATCAGAAATATAAAGGAGAGAAAATTGTAGAATGACAACTTTAAAATGCTGAAAGAAAAAAAAAATCAACCCAGAATTCTATGTCCAGGAATAATATCATTCATACATGAGGGTGAAACACTTAGTTCTCAGATAAACAAAAGCTGAGAGAATTTGTCACCAACACACCTGCATTGCAATAAATAGTTAAGAAAATTCTTCAAGTTGTAAGAAATCATACCGTATGGAAAATCAAATATACAAGAAATAATGAACACAAGAAACAGTAAATAAGTGGACTAATATAAAAAACTAGTCTATCATTATCCTCTTAATTTCCTTAAAAGAAAATGTCTATCTAAAACAAAAAAATAATGTCACTGCAGGGAGTGATTTTTAAATGTATATAGAAGTAAATGTAATACCACAATAGCAGGAATGAAGGGGTAAGTAGAATTATATTATGATAAGGTTTTTGTTTGCTTTTTGCTGCACAGCATGTGGCATCTTAGTTCCCTGCCCAGGGGTCAAACCTGCACCCCCTGCATTGGAGGTGCAGAGTCCTAACCACTGGACCACCAGTGAAGTCCCTATGATAAGGTTCTTACATTGAGAAGTGGTAAGAGTAAACTGTGAAGTGTGGAGTAATACCTAAAGTAAAAAAATATTAAATCTAAGTATATTTTGTTAAGTAAGTATGCATGTTATAGTCCTCAGAGCTACCATTTAAAAATGTAATACATGAAGTGAGTTTTAAAACTAATAAAGGAAACAAATAGAATAATAATTAAAACATTGAGTCACCCAAATAAAGGCAAGAAAAGGATAGCAAAGGAACAACAGCAACAAAGCAAACAAAAAAAAAACAGATGGGACAAATAGTAATATGGTAGATTAAATCCCACCATAACAAAAATTATATTAAATGTAAATGGACTATATATTCCAATTAAAAGGAGGAGATGGGCATATTAGAATAAAAACAAGACCCAAATATGTTGAGCTGCACAAGATGCTCCTTAAATATAATGACACTGAAGATCTAAAAGTAAATCTTCAAGTTGAAAGTTGAAAAAAGATAGACCATGCATACAGTCAGCATTAGAAAGCAAACAGAAATGAGTATACTAATATCAGACAAAATAGCCTTTAAGAAAAGTAGTAGTACCAGGAGGGACATTTCATAATGATAAGCAAAAATCTAACAATTTTAAATGTGGAAGCCTATGATGACGGAGATTTAAAATACATAAAGATAAACAATCCTCTCTCAGTAAATATTTTTTGAAAATAGGTTCATGATAAAGAAGTTTTGAATACAGATTTAACCAACTTGACCTAATTGACATTTACAGAACACTATATCTGCAACTTCAGAATAAACATATTTCCAAGTGCATATGAAACCTTCATAACATCTGATGAGTCATAAAATAAGTCTTTACATATATATAACAAAATGAATTATTCTCTGACAACAATGAAATTATATTAGAAACAAAAAAGTTATCTAGAAAATCTTGAAATAATTGAAAATTAACAAACTTGTAAATAACTCATGGTTCAAAGTAGAAATCACAATGGAACTTTAAAAATATTTTAACTAAAATAAAATAAAAGCACACTATTTTAAAATGTGTGGGATTTCACTAAAGCCATGCTTAGATGAAAATTTATAGCTTTAATTGCTGAAAATGGAAAATAATTGTTTAAAAACAATGATCGGTTTCTATCTCAAGAAGCTGGAAAAAGAAGACCAAATTATTTAAACTTGTACATAGAAAAAAAGAAGTAATAAATATAAGAGCAATAAATTATAAAATAGAGAAAAGACAAAAAATAGAGAAAAATCAATCAAAACAAACACTGGTTCTTTAAAAGGAACAATAAAGTTGATCAACTCCTAGCAAAACTGATAAATCATCAATTGATAATAAAAATTCTCAGCAAAATAAGAAAAGGAACTTTCACAATTTGATAAAGTGCATATAAGACATATTTACAGCTAACATCATACCTAATCATGCTACATTGAACACTTTATTACTAAATTTGAGAAAAGAACAAGAATACCTGCCCTTACCACCTTTAGTAAGCATTGTATTGGAGGTCTTAGCAAGTGTAATAAGGCAAGAAAATGAAACAAAAGGCATAACACTTGTTAAACAATAATCAAAACTGTCTTTATTCACAAACCACATAATTGTCCTCACAGAATGTCCTAAGGAATCTAAAAAATATTATTAGAATTAATAAGTAGATTTTACTTAGCTAAGAAGTAATATATACAGTTTATATGCAAACATCAACTGTATTTGTGTATATTAGAGAAGAAACATTGGAAAATAAAATTAAAGACTCATTCTATTTAAAATAGCATAAAAATTAAATATCGAGAATAAATTTAACAAATTAAATTATTAAATTATCACTGCTGAGATAAATTAAAGCTAAATAAATGAAGAGCTATACCAAGTTCATATATTTGAACACTCAATATTGCTAAGATGTTCTTTCTAACTAAATTGATCTCCATAAGCAGCAATCCAATCAGCGACTTAGTGGGCTTTATTGAAATATGGAAATACAAAGACCCTAGTATAGCCAAAACAATTTAGAAAGAAAAATCAAAATTGCAGGAATTATACTTCATGATTTCAAGACTTAGTGTAAAACTTCAGTAGTCAAGACAGTGTGGTATTTATATGAGGTTATATAATTAAATCAATGGAACAAAATCAAGAGTCCAGAAATAGTCCCACAAGTATATGATGAATTGATTTTGACAAAAATGTCAAAGCAATTTAATGCGGTAAGAAGAATCTCTTCAACAAATGACAATACAACTGAATATTATCAAGGAGAACAAGTGTCTCACTCACACACAAAAGTTAATTCAAGGTGAATCATAGACCTAAAGGTAAAGTGAAAACTATAATGCTTCTAAAAGAAAACGACAACCATAAAACCCTGCAATCTTGACAAAGGCAGATATAGACAATAAATGCACTAAACATAAAAGAAAAATTCATAAATTGGACTTTGTCAAAAGTAAAAATCTCCTGCTCATCAAAAGATCATTAAGAAAACAAAGGCAGGACAAAATTAGAAGAAAATATTCGTAGTATATATCTCATGAAGACCTTGTATCCAGAATATATGAAGAACTCTTACAACTCAAAAGTTTGTTTTGTAAACAGACTCTTCACAAACTAAATTATATAAATGGTTATTAAGGGCATGAAAAGATTCACTATCACTAGCCATTGGAAAAGTGTGTTTAAAAACTATAATAAGCACATTACACATATTAGAATGACTAAAATTTAAAAGATTAACGGCCTCAAATGTTGGTGAAGATGTGGAACATCTGGAAATCTTGAAATCTTATCATTGCTGGCTGGAGTGTAGATGATAAAACCATTGTTGAAGAACTGTCATCTACTTTCTTTTTAAAGTTAAACATGTCATCCTATGACTCAGCATTTCCACTTCTAGGTATGAATTTACCCAAGAGAAATGAAAATATATGTCCACAAGAAGGCTAGTACATGCCTTTACTTTACTCTTACTCTGAAATGAAAACAATCTAAATGTCTATCAACAGATGAATGGATAGACAAATTGTGGTATATTCATATTACTTCTAAGTAACAAATATGAACAAATTGCTGATACATTAAGCAAGATGGATGCATTTCACGGACATTATGTTGAGTTAAAGAAACCAAACACAAAATAGTACACACTGTATGCTTTCATTGTTGGGAAGTATCAGGAAAGGTGAAAGTCATCTATAGTGATAGAAATTATATCAGTGATTCTTAGAGCAGGGAATGGGGGTGAGGAAGTAGTAATTAATTGCAAAGAGTCATGAGTGGACTTTCTGGGTTAAATAAATAGTCTGTATGTTGCTGGATTAGGGGCTACATGGTATATACATTTCTCAAATATCATCAAACTTTATACTTAAAATATCTACAATTTGTTCTATGTATTATATGTAAATTCTACCTCAGTGTAGTTTACCGAATGAAAAAATAAAAATTAATCAAATAGCACAGTAGCTAGCATACAGCGTTAATAAATATTTACTAGTTTAACAAATAACTTAGCTTTTGTTAGGTGCTTTGAGATAAGAAGATGGAAAGACCAATTTTCCATGTTCTATCTTTCAAGTCTTTTCAGTTCTCAAAATTTTAGGTGCAAAATACTACCCCACATAACTTTGTTACAATCACAATATAGAGAGTTATACAGACAGAAACAGAAGAGTCAGGGAAGTTGCCAGAACAACTCTAGCCCAAATTTCCCTGAGAAATACCACCAAAGCATTAATAATAATGTTTCATTCACCTCTATATACCTGACACGTTAGGGAAGCCAGCACGTAACCAGGTTGATGAATCACAGTGAATGAATGAATGAATGAATGAATGACAGTCCATATAGCTAATATTAACTACTACTTCATAGTAGATAGGCTGAATTCTCAAACACTGTTGGCGCATGTGCCCAAGGGTTGAATCAATTTGGCTATACTCCTCACTACTCCTGTCTATGATGACACATAAGCAAGGGAAACAGGCCTACTTTTTTTGGATAGATTTTCATGGCCTATTTAATATGGTCCCCACTGAATATCTGTCAAATGTCAACAAATATCACATTTGTCCTTGTGCTCCGCTTGCTCTGAATAATCTTTCAGAGTCGAACAGACCTCAGAGACTAATTTGACTCCTTCATTTTCAGATTAAAACCCTTGACCTCAAAAAGTGAATTGTCTGGGATCACACAGAGTGTTGCTAGAAAATCCAATTCTATTAAAATCCTAGTTTGGTATTTTTACTGGCATAAAATCCTCACTATTAGAGAAAAAATGAATCTCTTACCATCATTTAGACAGGGAGGGAGAGATGGAGGGAGGGAGAGAGGGAAGAAAGAGAGAAAGCAAGCAAGCAAGTCCTTCCTTGGCTTGCCAAAGCCCTATCACAAAGATAGGAAGAATGAAAGGCCCAGGGAGTAGGAATACAGCAGTCACTTCAGAGCCTAGTTCTCCAATGTTTTGCTTGCTTCCAGATGCTGTTCTCTCAGACTAGTCCAAATCCCTTCCAGTGCTGTGTGACTGTGCTAATTAATTGTTAACTTTAGCCTTCTATTAAAAAGCTGCAGGGCTGGAAGCCAAAAGAGAACTGTTAAAATATTAAATAGCCCTTAAGCCTGGGGCACCCGCTGGTTAGCAGCAGGGGACAGGAAGACTATTTCCCCTGGTACTGAGTGGCTAAATTAAGGAAACTGAGTTTGTTACACTCCTTTTGAAATGCTCCTTCTGACTTGTTTCCATTTTCAAAGGCTGGACATCAAAGAATCAGGGCCCTCTCGTCAGCACCATTTTGGATCATCCAGCTCCCTATCATACATACTTACAGTGCTTTGAGAATGATATGATCATTTCCAAATGAGGCCAAAATTCATTAGATTAAGTGAAAATTGGGGGTGAAATAGATTTAATGCCATTCTTTGCATGTAGCTAAAGTACGATTGAATCCATCAAAGACCAACGAAATAGGCTCAAATGTGGCCACTCTGCAACCAGTGGTAGATACTACTAAATGACAGTGTGTTGATTTTGTTAATTAACTAGGAATATCATTTGTCTCCTTGCTGGCTGATAAACTACAGATCAGAGGAAATTATGGCAGAGGAAGAGGAACAGAAAATGCTTTAGCAAAGACAGTTTGATGCCCTTTGCTTTCATTGACTCATGTTTTGAAAATTGTGTTGGGGACTAAGGGAGATATTTCAATAATATTAATGTTGACTGGGGTGAATCATTGTTCTCTGCATGTCATTAAAAGGCAGTGGGTGGAAATATACAATGTGCCTCTTGCCAGAGACTAAAGTCTTAGGAGGGAGAACTGGGTATGTCCCACTTGTTCTAAAAAGAAACGGAAAAAAGTATTAGAGAGATCCTTAAGCAAGTAGATTGTATGTTCTCAAAAAGAGTTTCTGTGAGAATTTTCATCTCATCTTTGACAAGACTTCTAATCATGTTCTGAGTGCATTTACAAATATCCAGTGAAAGAAAGCTAGTTTATTTTTCAAATGGAGATGCTTTCACTTTGATTTGGGGCACTGGAATAGAAAGGTACAATTTTCTTATAGAACAAAGTCACCCAGTAACTGTAAACCACAAGAAATTCCAGGACACATCTCCAAGAAAAATTATGCTCTTCAAAATATTGCATATGTCAGTCTCTGAGTAAGAAGTCATTAGATCCTTATTGGGCCCACCATGTAACCCATGCTGTGTCTTATGGTGTATGACAGGAACTGTTTTGAGGGCTTTACAAATAGTAAGTCATTTAATCTTCATAACATCTCCATGAGGTGAGAACTGATATTATCCCCATTTCACAGAGTGCACTGAGCCTTGCTGTGGATAATGAACTTGCTCAAATTGCACAGCTGGTAAGGATTGAGATTCAGACCAGATTGGCTCCAGAGTCCATGTTCTTAAACATAATACCTTCCCAACGTCATCCTGACAGATTAGAAAATTAGGTTGGAAAGAAATATGCTCCTTGCATTGACAAGTTTTGAACCATGAATGCCAGTGATGCCTGCTTATTTTTGGAATCACTCATACAGCTCTGGATTACTAAATGCTTGAACACATATTTGCCCATTAGTAAAACAGGATAACAACATCTAAGCTTTAATATTACTGAGGAGATTAAATAATTTAGGGTACATGTAAAGTGCCTAAAATTTAGTTCAGCAAATCTTTATGTTTGTTGTACCTTTACCAGATGCTGGGGAGACAAATATGACTAAGACATGGCCCATAGGTTGTTGGTTCCAAATGGTAGTTCTCAGGCCATCACCACTGGCTTGGGTGATGTCAGAAATGCACAGTCACCAGGATTCTTGTCAAAAATGCACAATCTCAGGCACGGCTCTAGACCCACAAAAGCAAAATCTACATCTTTAACACCATCCCCAGTAATTTGTGTGCATATTAACGTTTGAGAAGCAAAACACGATACACACATGGTTCACTGCCTGCCAGTTTGTTTGCCTGTTTCTCTGTAACCTATATGTACAAGGTCCTCTCAAACAGGATTCTCCGGGAAAGTACTAATTTCAAATACTTTTGACAGACTTCGAGCGAGTCAGACCAAGCATTCTGGTCTCATGTTTGGAAAAAGTGATCTGTGTGTATGTTTTGTGTCTCAACATTTTCCAAATTTTTTATGCTACAAAAATGCCTTTAATCTTAACTAATAATTCCATCTTCTGCTCCATCTGTCTTGGTTCTGCCTGGCCACATTCCTGAGGGGTTTTTCTGGGGGCCGGCCTTGGGATACAGTGCCAGATCTCATGGTAGAGTTACAAAATGCAGTCTTCTTTAGAAAACTCAATTCCGTCTCCCAGAGCCCCTCAACGGGGCAGGGAAGCCTCGAATCAAATATACACAGAGTTTCAAAAGTTAAAATATAGCCAAAAAACTGAAATACCAGTTCATATCATTAAGCAAGTACAGTGGGATAAGGAGATTAACAAGTACAAAAGGAGCCATAGAAATAGATATGCAACAGGGGAGAGGGTTTTGAGATCATCCAAGACCCTGGAGAAGCTCCAGAAAGCACAGTTTCTTAGGAAAAAGAAACAAATGCTGTTTCCTTGTGGACAATGGTATAAATCAGAACAAAAGGAAAAACCACAAGATATTTCTTGGAGGTGAAATTGCCCCATGGATGGGATTGCATTTGGGGTACCTTAAAAAAGAATATCTGAAAGTTACTCTCAGCAATAGATTGCTATGAATGACAGGTCCACAGACAAATTCACCAAATCCTACAGTCTCTCTATGCTGAATTTCCCCCCTTACACCTTTAAGTACGACTAAAACTAAACCTTGCAGTTTGATATGCAAAGAGTACTGGTCTGGGACTCAGGAGAACCTAAGTTATTCATGGCTCTTCCGTCACCTGGCATTTAACCTCTTTGTGTCTCAGTGCTCTCATCTTTTAAATATGACAGTTTGACAAGTTGGTCTCCACAACCGCTCCAATTCTAAGGTTCTCTGATTTAAAGATTTCACAGTCATCTTCCTTGCAAGGTGCCCCAGGCCTCAGAGCCACTTCTTCTTGCTAATGAACCACACCTTTGTCCACATTTGCTCATTTTCTGCCCAGAGTATTCAGCACACAGAGCATCACCACAGTTCTTTGTCTTTTTAGCTTGTTAGAAGACAGTAGCTCCTGCTGCAAGGAAGAAGTGAGGGAATCTGTTGGGTTTGGGGGGAAAAAAGAGAGAATTAGCATTAGAAGAACAAAATGAGGAGAAGAAAGAGAGAGAAAAATGGAAAGAAAGAGTAGTCCGAAGGTTTCAGAGAAGTATGGCCCTGATCGGGGGAGAAAGATTACCATTAGGAGGGAAGGAAAGAAGGATGGAAGGAGGGAAGGAGACAAGGAAGGAAGGAAGGGGGTAAGGAAGGAGAGAGTGAAGGAAGGAAAGAAGAGAGGAAGGGAGGGAGGGAGGAAAGAAAGAACCAAAGTGTCAGAGAGGAGGGAGGGAAAGACAGAGTCCAATTAGGTGTCAAGTAAAGGGAGTAGTCATTTAATTTATCCCATCCTCATTTCTACCTCTTCAGTAGACATACACCTCAAAACCCAAAACACAAGGCTTGTTAGAAAACAGTGACCCAAGCAATGATGTTGCTTAATGAAGACGAAATTGGCTTCTTACATCTGATGTTCTTTTCAGTGAAATGGCCCAATTTTGCTTTTGAAGATAATGCCAACTTCCCTTCTCCCTCCCAAGAGAATTTGCTGTTTTCATTTGGTATCTTGAATAGTCCTTGCTGCTACAAAAGGCAGAGTTCACATTTATTTGAGAAAAGTGCTGATTTCATGTGGTTTGACACAAGAGCGGTGTTTTAGCTGGAAGCCCAGAGCCACAATCGATTTCAAGGAAACCTGGTGCTATTGACAGAGTACTTCCTGCTGCACTTTCTAGAGGCAAGAAATTCAGCTGAAAACAAGATATGCTGGCATCTGTCAAAGGAGCAGCTGGCAAAGAAATTGAAATATGATGGGGGAGCCAAGACCTGCATCCCTCCCATGCTTTGACGTAAAGTTATTGTTTGATCTTGAGAAAGTCAAACTCTCTGAACATTAGTTTCCATACAAAAAGATGGAAAAATATCAGGACTTATTTCCTCAAGGATGTTGCAAGTTTCCATCAATCTCCTTAGAAATATGCATTGTCTTGGTACCTATGACTTTCTCCTTCTTGATATTCTCCACCAAATAAGAAATATTTTCCTCTCACTTTTGAAAGGCTTGAAAATTGCTTTACCTTGATATGTCATTTCCAATTCAATTTGAAGAAAATCAAATACATTTCAATAATATAAGGAGAGATCTTACTGCATAGGAATTGAAAAAAAAAAAAAAAAACCTGAAACTTTACTTGGTCTTCAAGAGAGAGACTGATCAGAATTGATACAATGGTTACATTATAAAATTCAGAGAGAGAAAATTGGCTTCTTTCTTTTATATTTCACTGTAAGTAGGAATTGCCCAGTACAATATTCAATTGACATAACAATTTTGTACATATAATGGTACTTCTAAAGTATTTAAACTGAGTTGATTTTCTTTAAATCCTTGTTTACATGGTAACTCTACTTAGTAAATCTTTTTTTTTCTCCAGAGTGAAAGCAGCAGAAGAATATCAGGCAATAGTTTGGGCAAATTATCACAAAATTTGACCTTGGAGTCTTAATTTCTAAGATTTCTCACCAAATCCTCTAATTAAAACAGGAAGAGATCTTAGGGAACATTTCCCTCAAATATTTATTTCACAAATAGAAAAATTTTAATTCATAAAATCAAGTTAATTGCTTTCAGTTATATGAACAATATATGGAAGGGTCAGAATTTGAAACCCCTTTTCATTAAATTATCCTGTCTCATTGAAAGAGGTTCCTTATTACTAGTGAGAAAAAAATATTTCCATGGGTAGTTCCAAGATGGGTTGGGGATTACAATGGCCACAGTCAACTCTTGACATCAACCAAGAGGAAGTTGTAAGTTACTTTGCATCGATAAAAATGAAGAAAAAAATGTCTAACAGTAAAAAAAGGACATTAGTAGGGCAACATTATTGGCTCTTTTCTTTGTTGTTGCTTGCTGCTCTTTCCTCCCTACACTAGCAATGTGGCACTTTAACTAGGGGACCTCTGATTGCTGTTCCTTTAATATAAGCAATGCCTTCTCCAGCTGCTACTTTCAACTTCTCCCTTATCATCCAGGACTTCCAACAACTCACTCTTTTGCTGGAGTCACACCCTTCCAGGTCATCTTCTTGGCAGAGGTTCAACTTATGATGACCCTAAGCAGGCTGTATTCTAGGGTTCCATATCTGGTGAGAGGGAATCATACATCTCTAGTCCACATTCAGTAGAAGTACAGCTCGCTCCCAATGCAACCTTCTCTCTCTTTGCCCTGCCATCTCCAACCAGCCTCCTACCTAGAGTAGATTCACCACTACCTGAATTCCCAAATTCAATGTCAAACTCTCTGAGCAGTTCTCTTGATGCTTTTTCTCTCACTGAGCTTAAAGTGAAGGAGATGCACTCCCTCATCTCTTTAGGGTGAGGTTGCACAGCACAACAAAGGACTTCTCTATAAAGTCCTCATTGCAGGCCACTTCCACCTCTTTTCATTAACTTATCTGAGCTTTGGGTTTTAGTTTATAAAATGGAGACAATCATATCATCAAACTTTCAGTAGTGTTCTGAGGATTACATGAGATTAATAATGTGTCAGTGCTTTGAAAAGCATAACCTGCTAGACACATTTCAATTATTACTATAGCATTAATTATTTCTCATTGTAGAGTCATCCAAAAATTCAGCTAATTTTTAATCAAATATAGATCCAATATTTGCCCCCAAGCCTCTCTCTATCTCTTTACTGACTTCCTTCATTCTTGTTTCTTCCCTAAAATCCAACCCCATTTTAAATGTGCTAGTGGTTAAAGTACAAAGATATGGATGTACTGAAACAGTCTGTAATTTGCAAATCCCCACATAAATCTCTGATTTCAGGGTTTTCTAATCGAGCCAATTAAATTAGCATACTTGCCTGGCACAGTTAAGCTCAGCCTGGGACTAATCATTTTTCCCTTCATTATATAACATTGATGTGCTTGGAGAATAGAAAAAAATGTTATTATGATTTCAGTTGTTACAGATGGTGTTTTCTTCATTCTTTCAAAATAATTTTGGTTTTGGAGTAAAAAAAAAAAAAGAAACAATATAGCATTACCCAACATGGCACAATAAAGAAGAAATCTAGTAAGATTCATGTGCTTTCTCACATGAAGTAATAAGGGTTAAGCAAATTGAGGAGGAAAGCCAATAGTTATACAATGCACTGGTATTATGTTTTAAGGAAAACATAAATATATGAGAAATTTGCTTTATATCCACAGACCAATCAGTGTTTAGCTCTACTGAGCCTTTAAAATATAGATTGGGTGCTTGAAGACTCCATCATATCCACTGAACACAGAGAATAAATAGCTTGCGCAAAGCAACTTCTATTTATTTCTTGTAGACCATCAGAGCTAGGAAACAAAGTGATTATCATTGACCAGTTGGTGGCAAGATTAATTCTTTTATCCAGCTTTGGGTAGTGGTTAATAACACAGGCTCTAAAGAAGAACTGCCTGGGACTTCCCTGGTGGTGCAGTGGTTAAGAATCCACCTTTCAATGCAGGGGACACGGGTTCAATCCCTGGTCTGGGAAGATCCCACTTGCCACAGAGCAACTAAACCCGTGTGCTACAGCTACTGAGTCTGCGCTCTAGAACCTGCGAGCCACAACTACTGAAGCCCGCATGCCTAGACCCCATGGTAAGCAACAAGAGAAGCCACCGCAATGAGAAGCCCACACACTGCAGTGAAGAGTAGCCCCCACTCTCCACAACTAGAGAAAAGCCCACGCGCAGCAACGAAGAGCCAACACAGCCAAAAATAAATAAATGTATAAGAAGAAAAAAGAACTGCCTGACAAATTCTGGGTTACTGCCTATGCGACCTCAGGCAAATTCCTTAACCTTCTTGTGTCTCAGCTTTACCTGCAAAAATAGGGCTATCTTACCTGTAAAATAGGATTGCTATGACTACAAAATTGAGTCAATAGATATAAATGATGGAAGATAAGACAAAACAATAGGCTCAGCTCTTCTGGTACTTACAGGTCTGGGAGACAGACATTAAAACACATATATAGAACGTTTAATATGTGTTAAAAAGAGAGATATAATGAGATATAAAAGGGAGATAGTCAGAACCAGGAAGTTGGAGAAATGTTTCCTGAGTATGTGCTGACTTGGCTTAGATATGAAAGATAAGTAGGAGATAGGAGGAGAGAGCATTCTAGGCAAAGGGAAAAGCCTGTGCACAAGTTCACTTGTAAGAATGTGAGAATGTGCTAGCCCAGGTGAACCATAATGGATTAAGGTTGATGGCAAAAGAGATGGAAAGAAGTCAATAATGGGACAGATACTTAGAGGTAAAATCTCTGGGACTTGGATTGAATAAGATATACAGGCAGAAGGAAGTATCAGGACTTTTTCTAAGACTCTGGAATATAAACCAGGTTGACTGGTGACAGCATTCACTAAAACATGAAAGGTGATGCCTGAGATTTTTATTCCATTATTTATTTTTAAAAGGTATATGCTGAGACTATGTCTCACCCATTATATAGCCTTTAAAAGTGTCGAAAGGGAGTAGGTGATTAACACTATTTGAACCTCTGTACTATGGCCAGGGACCATGTTGGCTCTTGTAACACACAGGAATGCTGCAACTTTGAGTAACAAAAAATGTGAGAAACAGTAGAGGTTGGCAGAGGGCTATCAGAGGCAGAGGGCTATCAGATAAGGGGCTATTGATTTCACATGATAAATCTTGAGAAAACTACTCTAGGTCAGCTCTAGCTGCTCAAGAGTATCATGAAGGAACCAGACCTTTGCTTGTTTCCTTCCATGAAGGAACCAGACCTTTGCTTGTTTCCTTCTGTGCCAGCCTTAGTGTGTGGTTTTATACTCATGGTTCTGAAATGGCTGCTCCACCTCCAGGCATAAAATCATCCTCCCAAACAGGAAGAAAAAGGCAGGACCAAATCTTTGTTATTTTATAAGAAGGAAAGAGAGACTTCCATGTACAACCCATTGAAAGGTGAAAGGTGGTTAGAAAGAAGAGGATTTGGAACAGAAGTGGATTAGCCAACCAACAGTTTCTGCCACAGTTCTTTTGCACATTTTAGTTAATTTAATCTTTATATTACCCCAGTACATATTTGGAGACAGAAGTTTAGAGATTTTAAGTATTTTACTTGAAATTAATCAGCAAAATAAGTCATAAAGCTGGGGTTCAAACTTTGTACTCCTCAACCCTAAGGCCCACATGCTACCAATCACTCCACACTGTATAATTAGCTTAAAAAAATTCTAGATCAAGTAAGTTAAAAAACAGAAGCAAATTATTTTATACCATAGTGTATGGAGACCATTTGAAGGTATAATCATAAGAGTATATGATTTTTTTTGTCTGGCCTAAGGACAAACATATATACATTAAGTACATGTATAATGACATCCTGAAAAGCCCTCAGTGAGGTTAACAGGGTAACTTTGATGGCGTCTGTTTTACCAGTTTTATTACATAGTAAAATCTTAGAGGAAAGACACATTGCTAATAAACCTGTGTAATAAGAAGAGCTGAAAAATAGCATCTGTGTTTAGAACTGATGGACAACTCCTTGCAAAGCATAAATTGCTAAAAAGTAATAATGATAATTAATGTGGAGATTTAAAAGATAAAGTAAACTTGTAAGTGAAACAGCAAGTACATATTTCATGTGTTTTGTGTCCTCTAAGGATATGCGTTTTTCTCTGGTATATAGAAAATGGGGTTTGCATTTAGCTTTTTAATGTAAAACTTGAAATGTGCAAATCACATTGTCAACTTAATGCCTGCTTTGAATGTGTATTTTGAAAGCTAAAATTACCATCAACATTCTCTACCTGACTATATTTGTGGTTTAAATCAGAGGGAATATTTTGTCCATTTATCCCAGCTGCCAAGTGCTGCCATTCCTGCTGGAAAAAAAAAAAAAAAAAAAAAAAAAAAAAATATATATATATATATATATATATATATAAAATCAGAAATAATCCAATTTGTTTTGCTCCTATATTTGTAAATGAAAACATTATTAAGTAAGAGACAGGATAGGAAGGGAGATTTGCTAATTGCTATCCAAAATCAGTTTGATTCAGTTGGGATAGAATAATTCCTTCTACAAATCCGTGGGTGTCTAGGGCACAATCTATGTAGGAGGCTGCCCAAATTTTCACCTCATGAAGACAAAGCTTTTGTAAGTGAAAATGGAAACTTCTAACATGGGGTGGAAAATACCTATAGGTAAAATTTTGTCAGAGCAAGTACCATTTGAAAAAATAATTCTGCCCATAAACATTTTTTCCCTCTTCTTCAAGTTTTATTCCATAAGTGAGGAAGGTGAGAAGAGAGCTACCATTTTTTGGAGTTCCTTCTATATTCCAGTTACTGCAACTCCTGGTTTATTCCCCTTTTATAGATAAGAAAACTGAGTCTTTGGTTATGTGGCTTGTTCAAAAGTTATGTGATTCATCAGCAGAAGTACTAAAAATTGAACTGAGGTATGGATGACTTCAAATCATTTTGTATAAGCCAGTCTAACAGAGCTCACAACTTTCATTAGAAGAGGTAGGGAAGTAAAGGTTAAATGTGTGAGAGTGAACAAGGCTATGGTGTAGGAAAAATGGGAATTTACCTAAGGACTAATGGTCAGAGACAGCTAGGCAGAGGTCAGAACTCTGGACAGCTCTGGACTGCTTTGGAAGTTCCTTTCTGACTCTTTTCTCTCCAACACAATCTGTTTTGTTCTTTTTATAGCAATAGCTCTCAGTATTGCTTAAATTCTAATATTATTTGCATATATATACAATTGCATTTGCATATGCAATATAACTGCAACATGGGGAGGCAACGTGGTATATTGGATATAGAGTTTGGGTTTGGGCTTGAATTTGTAACTTATAGTGAGATATTAAGCAAATCACATAACATAATTTTGTCTCCTCTATCCTCATAAAGAACATATATTAATTAATGAAATAATAGAGTCTAATTTTAGGTTCAGCACATTGCAATAGGTACTTAGAGAAATATTACTTTCTCCTCCCCTCCCCGACGTCCCCTTTTCAAGGAAAAGTCTATGCAGTCGTCAGGCTTCATTTGGTTACAAGTGACAGAAAAACAGAAAGACAGTTGAGACTAGATTAAGCAAAATAAGGAACTTCACTGGTTCATGTAATTGAAAAATCAAAAGGGAATATTTTCCTTCAGGCATAGCTCAGTCTAGGGGTACATGGCTCTTGTGCTCTCCATCTCTCAACTAGGGTCATTCCACATGAGAAATCTTTCATGATTGCTCCAGCAGAAAAGGCAGGATTGTAATGGGGATCCCCTTGCTTTCTGCATTCCCAAGCCTTGGAGAAGTTGCTGATTAATAGTCTTTCCTTTACTCATCATCCACCAGTGGTAAAACTATTTTTACCAAGAAATCTGTTTTTTATGGGAGTGCTTATTCCTTTGTGGTAGTACCACAAAGAAAAAATGTGAAGGAGGACTCAGTTACTAGAAAAAGACGGAAGGGATGCTAAGTAGGTAGGAACAACCAATGGCCACTTCAAGGGGTTTCCTCTATATCTCTGATTTTGAGGAATTTGGGTGACTTTCAGAAAAAGAAGAAAATCAATAATTCTTGAATATCTTAGATTTTTTAAAACTTTACCTTCAATATAATCCATTAATATCTGAATAAGTAAATGAAGTCCTCAGAACCCAAAAGCACACTGTAGTTCCAGTGAAGTGAGGCCCTAGTAGAAGAAGGATGATGTGAACTTGACAGGAACAGCATGGCTAGTGTTATTATCCCTGAAGTCCCAGCTCTCTTTTGATATAAGGACCAGGTCCTGTGAAGAGTCAAGCCCTGATGAACTCTTAACAGATCAGGTTACATCAAGTTCTCAGCAACAGCCTTCTCTGATGCAAGCTCTTTCCCTAAAGGACTTAACACTGTGATGTCATTTTGGTTGTGTTTCATAGCAGCAGAAAGCTCAGGCTAAGAAAATCTGAGATAAACCGTGAAATATTAGGTAAATCACATAACCTAATTTTGTCCCCTCTCTCCTCACAAAAGGCTAGGCTTAGTGTCTGGCGTAGAGTTAAGAGCTCAATAACCTTTATCTCCTTCTTCCACAAAGCTATGAAATTATCATCATTTACTCTTGGTGAGAAGTTAGCCTCTATGACATCATAACCAGAGCAGGCTATAAACTGTGCCTTTGCTATGACCATCTGTGAGTGTAAGGTATCGTTCTGGGAGAGATGGTCCTGGGAACAGAGCTCTCACCACAAATTCTTAATTTGCTGCACTGCATCCACCCACCCACCCAATAAGTCATTATAGCAAGAATACATTTTTCGTTTTTACATTTTTAGTCTTTTTTTCTCTTGATGGCGTTTTGCAAAGTTTAAAAAATATGTAAACCAGTCAAATAAGGACAAATACTGCATGATTCCACTCATGAGTTACCTAAAATAGTCAAACTCATAGAAGCAAAGAATAGAATGGTGATGACCAGGGGCTGAGAGGAGGGGAAAATGGGGACTCGTTCAATTGGCATAAACTTTCAGTTATGCAAGATGAATAAGTTTAGAGATCTGCTGTAGAGCATAGCACCTATCAATACTACTATATTGTGCCTTAAAAAATTGAGACGGTAGAGATCTCACATTAAGTGTTCTTATGTCCCCTCCTCAAAACAAACATACTAACACAAAAAACAAAAAACAACAAAGGGACTCAAAACGTTAAGAGGCATTGGCTATGTCTATTATCTTGATTGTGATGATAATTTCATGAATGTATATAGATGTCCAAACTCATTAAATCATATATATTAAAATATGTGCTTGTATACCAATTAGGTTATTAAAAAAATAAAATAAATGAAAATATCTTTTAAAAAAAAGAAGACACGTGCATAAGATTATATCTAGATCCCAGGCTTGCACAGCCATTCTTAAAATCTACCATCAATTTGGATATGTTTTCAGGATGCAATTCACTAATATAATTACCTAGTTCCATACTGGACTTGCCCTTCGGTGCATTTCCTAAATACCTAACTGGGAATTCCCTGGTGGTCCAGTGGTTAGGACTCTGTGCTTTCACTGCCGAGGGCACAGTTCAATCTCTGGTCGGGGAACCAAGTCTTGCGGCGTGGCCAAGGAAAAAAAAAACCAAAACCCACAAATATTTACCTGTTTTCAGGCACTCTTCTTGCGAGCCCTTGTTCAATTGTCTCCCTACCTGTTAGCCCAGATTCCTGATTCACTCTGGATCCCATTGTTCTCCAGTTCTCAGAAATAGAAAATTATGTCCAGTTTTTACCACCAATCAACTTGTCAGCAGTATACCTCTATCCACTGGAAAAAATTAATATAACGCACACATAGAGACTAGCATTAGGTATAGGAAGCTGGAGGCAATCCACATATTCTTCAGTGCCCCTTCAGTCTGTTCAGGTTTGTGGTTGGTAGGGAGATAGGCCACCCTGTCTCAGAGCCCCCTTCAGCTGTGGGAAGTGTACTCAGGATACAGTCTCCAGTTGTCAGCTCCTTTAGGGTCTGTCCTGACTTCAGAGAGCCTCTTTGCCCAAAGACAGACTCTTCCCAGAGTCACCTGCATCTGGCCCAGTGCAGGGCACACTGATAGTTAATACTTGCTCCAGAGCTGCCCCTCCGATTGCCAAGACTTTGTCAGGCCTGTATCAATGTTCAGCTTCATTCTCTGCCCATTTCTTCTTCCTCTTGTTTCCCTTCTCAGGTTTTGATGTCTAATTTTTCACCCCTTACTCACCTCAGTGTCTGTTTCTGTTGAGTCCAACTGCCACAAACCTCAGTCCTTTTAACCACCTGACCAAAACATCGCACCCAAATAATCCCTGTAATTTCCAATAACAGATAAGTTTAATGAAATTCCATTATTTTCTAAAAAGAGTAGTTTAGTAAATCCTATAACATTTGCTACATGGAAATTTTATCCGTATTTGGTAGTATGGTTTCTGCTCAGTAAGTCAATTCTAACTTTTCAGTGTAGGGAGAACACAACTGACGCTTGTACTTGCATATTGTATAATGAGAAACAAACTAATATTCAAGCCATGGCTGTATCTTTTTAGTGACGATTAGAAACACAGATTCATCATCATCATAATCAACATACGATATTTCAGTCAAATGTCTTAAGAGCCATCACTGCAAAGGAAAGCACAAATATCTTTTTTTGTGTGAAAAAAAACTGTCTTTTTATAGCACACATATTTCTGTAATAATCTTTTTCCAAATATCACCCTGGAACAACATATTATTTCTGCTAGGAGTCTAATGTATCTTTTCCAGTTTTAGTAATGAATGAAGAAGCAATTATGTTAAAGCTGAAAAACTTGGCCCATCATTAGGTAATATAAGCAGAACCCATCACAATAAACATAACTACAGTAAAACAAAAAAATTCTAAGCAAGAAAAAACAGTTTCAAAGCCATGGATTGTCCATTTCATTAAAAAAAAAAAGGAATTAATCATTAAAGCAAATATCCCTGAGATCACAGGCTTCGGCCACCTAAGAATTCCTTTTCAGCTTTTGAATTTGTTTTACCATATCATTTAGCCTCTGCAATTCTCTATGCTGGTTCTGATGGTGTTCTTAAACACTCATTTAATTGTGATGAACACTGTTAATAATAATAAAGAAATAACACTAGACATTTATATGGGGACTTGCAAGTTATATTTTCACAAATATTACCTCATCAAATCTTTTTGGACCTGAAAGTCATGAAGCTCTTTTCTTGCCTCAGCACAACACGCAAGGAAGTGGTAAAAGTGTTCTTCATGTTCATATAGTTTGTCCAGATCATACTGCCCTGCTTCCTTCTCAGAACTATCATAGCACTTATTGAAGGAACTATTTATTTTTTCCTTTAATCATTTATTTTCTGGTATTCCAACTTAAAGGATACACTGAGTATCCTCACCTCGATATACCTAAAGGGGGCAGGAACTCTATCACTGGAGACACATTTTTCTTTTCTGTTTATTATTGCTGAGTTCATTGTAGAAGCTTGAACTACATTTCCTCTTCTTGACCCAACTGCCTACTTTTTATTCAGGATGCTCTGCTAGGGACTTCTTATATGAAGTTACGTTATCATTATATGATAAGTATAAGTTATCATTCTAGATGATTTGATCTGAATTTTCAAGACTCTGAACTTTTAGTTACTTGACTTCTTCATATCTAATGACCTTCTCCTCAATTCCAGGTCAACCATTTACTCTCATGGTCATAACCTGGATCCTGTCATCATCCAGAAGTTTCCTAACTCTGAGATTAGAAAAAAAAGACAAAAATTAGTTATTTCCCTCTCTGACAATAGTCACCTCTCCATTCAGCTTTCTCATTCAACTACTCCAAAGATCTTGCTTCTTATCAGAACCTCTAATACATAGACATTTGTTATTCTTTCATATACTTTATCCTATTTCTGCTTTCACTTTCTTTCCTCAGTGGTTTAGAAGGCAAGATCACTGTTTCAATTATGGTATTGGATGCATTCATTTTACAGCTCCAGATTCATCTTCTAACCTCCTCCATCTTTTTCTATTCCTCAAGCTGTATCAGTCAAATAAGGGATGGCCACGGAAACTGGTAAAAAGACTGGTGATAAAGGTTAAATTATTTAACGATGGAACTAAATTTTTTTAAATATGGGAGTTAAAGTGACTGACAAGAATAAATGTATTTTATGCCCTGACAATATAGAAGTTATAACAACTAAAAAAAAAAAATGGAGGGAAAGGGGGAAAGACTTTGAAGGCAGAATAAATTTGCTGATGTATTATTTGTAAGAGTTGTGTGCAAAAGGATCTTATTTAAAGCCAATAAATCAAGTAATTAAGCTAAAAGAATATTTAATAGTGCAAAATCAAATAGTAAGAAAGACGTTATTGATTAAAACAGGATGGCACTCATACGTGAACATACAGCTGACCTATGGACCAGAATAGAAAGCTCAGAAATAGACCCAAATACCTGCCAGAATTCAGTGGTAAAACTGGACCCTCAGATCACTGGCAAAAGTTTACGTTTCCCTCTGATGTTATACATCATTTCACTGTATTTTAAAAATAATTTTTAAACCACATGGATATAATACCTGGTTAAAAATTAAACAAAATAATCCAACATTTTAAATTTTTTTCAAAGTTAGAAAAAATGCTATGAAAGAAAGTAATATAATGCTGTAACATAAAATGAAGGAACCTTAATCAATTTGGGATCAGCAAAGTCTTCCCTCAGGAAATGATTTGTAAGCTGAGTTTCTATGGAGGGAAAGCACATCCAGGAACTGAGATGTACTTTTGCTCCAGCAAAAGCAGTGAGAGCAAGAGTGATCTGTGATGAAACAGCTGAGGTATACATGAGTCAGACAAGGCAGGGCCTCATAGGACCTTGACACATTAAGGACTTTATCTTAGGAAGCTATGGATGAGAACCATGATCAAATTGAAACGATCACTCTGACTACAACTTGGAGACAGTTTGGAGGATACAGGAGCAGATGTAAGGCTATTGTAGTCATCCAGTCAAGAGATAATTATAGTTTGTGTTAGACTGATGGCCACAGGGATAGAGATAAAGGATAGATCTGATAGATGGTCACCTGAATTATTAAAGCTACTGCTTATTGTCTGTTATATTTTCATTTAAGTGGGGAATGGGGAAAAAAATCTTGCCAGACAGACTACTACCATGTTGAACCAAAGAAAACTGGCAATATGTTCTTTGGGAAGTTACTGAATCATACCAAACATATAAAAATATCTTATCCCCAAATTTTATCATTTTTAATCATGTGCCATATCTTGGTGGGGTTTTTTTTAATGCTATGCATGATATTCCAGCAGAATTACTCAAGCTAATGGGGCCTCTGCTGTCTTCCACACATAGCTTTCAAGATGGGCCTGAACAAGGACAGCCTAAAGAATGAAAGAAGTGAGAAATAAAAGATTGATTGGAAGGTTTATGTGCCAGGCTTGAGAAGGGCACATATCACTTCCACCCCAAGTCCACTGACCAAAACTGAGTCACAATGCCCCATCTGGTTGAAAAAGTGCCTAGGAAGCCTCTTTCATTATAGGAGAGCACAAATCTGGTGAAGTATTATCTATCTCCAAGAAAACATTATTTTTGCATCCTTGGAAAATAAATGTATAATCATCATATTGAAGGGCATAGATATCCATTTCTAATTCAATCTGACTTCAGGAAACTTTCAATTCAAAACCAGCAGCCCATAGATACATACAATTGTTGGAGATACATACAATTGTTGGAGCTCCTGATAAAATCCTAATTATGTTTCCAGGCATGTCATCTGACATTGTTTATCTTAGGTATAAATTTCCTCTGGCCAGTGTACAGCAACAGCAAGTGTCCAACAGTGAATATATTCAAGACTCTCAGCTGGAAATCACAGTACACCCTCTGACCCCAGAGATTCACATCTCTCCCATGTGCAAAATACCATCATACTGCTCTCAAAAATCATCAAAATCTCATCTTGTGATAGTGTCTGGCTCATGCTTAATATTCAAGATCTCATTACCTAAATCAGCCCAGGTGTAGATGAGACTCTTCAATGCAATTCATCAAATACAGCTCCTCCTGGACACTCCCTGGTGGTCCAGTGATTAGGATTCCACGCTTCCACTGCAGGGGGAATGTGTTCCACCCCTGGTAAAGGAGATCCCACATTCTGGGGGTGCAGCCAAAAAAAATACAAATACACCTCCTCCAGTAAAGTTCGTCTACATCTGCATCCCTGAGATGTTAAGAGACAGGTTATCTGCTCTCCACACCCTCAACATGCAATGCGGAAACATGCCGGAACTGCAATGGACATTCCTACTCAAAGGAGAAGAGGAAGACAAGGGGCATGTTGCAGTCACTGGCCCATAGTAATTCTAAAATCTAGCCAGGTGCATGTTACTGTGTGTTTGATTAGCACTCAGTTCTCCCTCAGGGTGGTTCTTTGTATCTCTTCCCTTTGCCCTCTGGTCTCTTGGCTCTGCTTTGCTGAGTCATCCTCCCTTTTTTTATAAGAAAGGTCTGTGTTCTTAACTGAGTCGTTTTCTCAGCCTACTGCCTGTCCATAAAAGGGTTGGGGCACTGAAGCCTCTTTTCATCTCAGACTCTTTTTGCCCTTGTCAGTCCAAGCTGATAGTGCCAAAAAAACGGTAGGTTGAAAAATAAGATATTTTCAAAAAACATATTAAATTAGCATGGAGAAAAGTGTCTTAGATCTCCAAGCACCTCCTTCAAAGTTTAGTGTTATTTATAATTTGTATTTCATACAAAAGGGAAATCAAAATAATTTACTTCTATAAATTATGAATTATTTAGATAATCAAAAATATAAAGGATATTAATGCCTATCTGCTAATCATTTTAATAAATAAAATATTTATACAAATATAGATAAGGCCACTCATCTATATTTACCCTATTTACCTTTTCCCACTCTAATTTCTTGTTTCCTTCTCCCTCCCTAGGCACCATATAGCTTAGTAGTTAAAAACATAGAATGATTACTTTCCATATTTACCTTTTCCAAGCTGTGTAGTCTTGCACAAAATACTTAACCTCCTTGTGCCTCAGTTCCCTCAGATGTAACATGGTAGTAATAATATTTACTGTATACACTATATATATGGTATTGCATTGGCATTCAGAAAGTACCGTAAAAGTTAATATTATTGTTCAGTGCTTAGGACAACTAAAAGCTTCTAACTGGACTTTTTAGTGAGATAAGAATTCCTTTCCCAAATAGCCAGTGAGGAGTTGGAATGGAGCAAGTCTACCAGTTCTTTACCACCCAATCTTCCCAGTCCTACACTTTATGGTCTGCCAATATAGGCTAATTGTCTCACTGAATGGTTAAGAGTCATTTCAGAAGTAATTCTTGGTATAGAAGGGGAAAATTAGAACTCTCACTAACTTGTACTTACCCTGACAACTCAAAGTGAATATACCCATGACTCTACCCATCCCGTGAGGATGACTCATCCTTCCCCCTAACAGAGAACTTACTCCCTAAGGCCATCATCTTCCTTTCATCTCCATGCAATTAATCTAGAGCAGCACCCGCATAATTCACTTAGATGTCCACTCAGTGTTGACTACATCATAGAGCAATCAGTGGGGAAAAAGCACTCCAGGTCTCAAGGCCAAGGATGACAAGGGAGCTCCTAGATTACTTTTTCTTTTCAATATCCACATCACTCTGGCTTGTAGGAATATCTGTTATATAAAGTAGTGGACTGGTTAGCTTAGCATACTTATACATTTGATATAGAGAGTAAATTTCTGAACTACATCTAAATCCACACTGGGAAACAAAAATATCTCTTTTGATTAGAATTTGAAAATAACTCTGGTGCTACAGAGATAGTATCACATGTAAAATTCATTTAATGTGTAATTCATGAGTGAACCATTACAGTGAAAATTTGAGTCAGAAGGTCCAAAATGTTACAGGTCACCAGTGATTCGTAAATTTTATCAGAAAAATACTTTTAAAAGAGACTAAAGTATTAATAGTGTTTGTAAATAATTGGGAAATGACCAGAGATTTGCTGGTTATTCCAGGTAGTTTAGTATAATGATTAAGAGCATGGGGTCTGTAGCCACACTGCTTGGGTTTAATCTTGGTTATGTCATTTACTAGCTACAGCAAATGCTAACAGCAATTCACTTAGATCCTCTTACATACATTTGAAAGGTTCTTTGTGCAGAGCCTCCAGCTTCTATGTGCTTTTCTTTTAAAGACATGTGCTTGTGACTCGCTTTAGAGAAAAGGGTCCAAGAAGACTACAAAAGCCTCCTTCTTACCACACCTGTTAGAAAGCTTGCTTACGAATTCATCCTGGGCTTCCCTGGTGGCGCAGTGGCTGCGCGTCCGCCTGCCGATGCAGGGGAACCGGGTTCGCGCCCCGGTCTGGGAAGATTCCCACATGCCGCGGAGCGGCTGGGCCCGTGAGCCATGGCCGCTGGGCCTGCGCGTCCGGAGCCTGTGCTCCGCAACGGGAGAGGCCACAACAAAGAATTCATCCTTCTAGGTGGTAGACTTACTGAGTGGACTAGATTATGAAAACCCACATCTATGCCTTGAAGTCGAGCAAACTCTGTGCAATTTATACTCAAGAGATACCTTCATAATCAGATGAGGGCTTGAGATTTTGTTGAAACTGTACCCTTCTTGGCTTCTTGGCTTATTTTTCCTGCTTCCCCCACTCCCTTACCCATGAATCCTGGGAACACTTTCTTAATAAGTCACTTGCACAAACAAATCTTCATCTTGGGGCTCTTCAACTGAAAAATCTGACCTAAAACACTCTCTAGGTGATCTTGGGCAAGCAACTTAACCACTCTGCTAAATCCAGTTTCCTCACTTGGAAAATAAGAGGGATGATAGGGTAATTATGAAGAATAATAGGAGATGAAGTATATATAGAACACACTGCACTGCCTGGTACATGGTGAGCACTCACAAAATGTTAACTATCAATTTTATGGCAAAGCATTTAAAGGTTATTGAACTTAAATATGAGTCATGATTTTCTTTTGCTCAAAATGATTAGTATTCCAAACTTTCTGACCTTTCCTATAATGGCAAATGGCTTCTAGCACTATGTTACCTTGCAGATATTTCTGAAAAATATAAACACATTCTATCTGTCTTTTCAAGGTAAAGACATTTTAATAGAAAGGGGAAAACTTATGTAACAGAAAGATAATTTTGAGAAAGAATATTTAAAATATTTTTATCACTATGCTGAAAGTAAAGTATCACTCATAAAAACGTCACATCTGAATATTTACAAACTTGGAAAAGAATTTTCAGTTTAACAGTTTTCAAAAGAGTTTCAATGATTTCTTCATTCAATTTTAACAATATAAAAAAATGTAATTCCTTCTGATTAGTGCTCAAGGACAACATTTACATCATGAATGAAGGAAACTTACTCCAAAATTAAAAAAAAAAACTTTTGTCTAATTTAATGTGGGAATTAAAGTGAGCATTATTATTCAGCAAGCACAATCAGTAATGTGATTTTTTTCATTTGTATCTAAATTTCTTCATGAGATATAATTTTTAATCTATAGCACTTATTAAAACAATTATTAAACTTCTAGAACTTCAAATTGTTATATCAAAAGTATTAATCCAAGATTTTAAGACATATTTAATCCTATTTATTCCACTTAAACATACTTAATATTTTAGTGAGAGCAAAAATTATTTTATAATATAAAATATAATTTACTGTATTATGATATTGTTTATTTAATCTTTATCGAGTTCTTACTAAATTTAATTGTTGTATATGGCTTATAATTTTAATATAGTTATATAATTAAGATTTGCCAATTATTTATATAGAGACATAGTTAAATAGATAAAGAAAAAGAGAGAAAGATTTTTTATTCCTCGAAAGTTTGTGTGATCAAAAGTTTGGTGGACTAAGCTGTTTCTAAGATTCTAAAGATCCAAAAGAATGACCTCAACACCCCAGTGAAAAAACAGATTGTCAGAATGGATCATAAGACAATTGTCTACAGCAAATCTGCTTTAAATATAAAGACTTATATAGTTTAAAAGTAAAATAATGGAGAAAGATGTACCATAGTAACACTAACCAAAAGAAATCTAGATGAATTATATTAATTTTAGTCAAAGCTAACTTTAGAACAAAGAAAGTCATCAGGAGTAAGAGGACCATTACATAATGATAAAGGAGTCAATTTTTCTAGAGTATATAAGAATTATAACTTTATATACACCTAATAACAAAACATCAAAATATATTAAGCAAAACTGATTGAACTGAAAGGAAAAATAGACAAATCCACTGTTAAAGTGGAGACTATAGTAGTTGGAGACTTCAACCATTTGTCAGTAATTGAAAGATTAAACGGGCAGAGAATCAGTATATACAGGTGACTTGACTTTCACTATCAACCAACTTGATCTAACTGGTATTTATAGATTACTCTAATCAATTATAGCAGAACACACAATCTTCTCAAAATTTTTTGGAACATTCACTGAGATAGACTGCATTCTGGGTCATAAAACACACCTTAACAAATTTAAAACATTAGTAATCATATAAATATATTCTCTGGCCAAAGTGGAGTTAAACTAGAAATCAAGAATTTAAAAAAACATAGTTGGAAAAATCCCCAACTATTTGGAAATGAAACAAAACCGTCCTAAATAATTCATGGGTCAAAGAAGAAGTCTCAAGATAAATTTCTAAATATTTTGAACTTAGTAAAAATGAAAATACAAATTGCCAAAATTGGTGGGGTGCAGTGAAAGCACTTTTTAGAGGGAAATTTATAGCATGCAATTAATATACTATAAAAGAAGAAATATCTAAGAGCAATAATAATCTTATACCTTAGAAAAGTAGAGGAAGAACCCTTAAAGCATAACATGTAGAAGAAAAGATATAATAAAACTAGATCAGAAATAAATGAATTTTATAACAAGTAAACAATAAAGAAAATCAATGAAATCAATACTTGGTTCTTTAAAAAGATAAACAAATTTGATAAACTTCTAATTAGACTAACCAAGAAAAAGAGAAAGGAGCCATAAATTACCAATATCATAAATTAAAGATGGGTCATCACAACTGATCTTATGAACATTAAACCTATAATAAAGGAATAATGTGAATAAGTCTATGCCCATAAATTTGATAACTTAAATGAAATGAGCCAATTCCTACACAAACTACCAAAATGCACACAAGGAGGCATAGATTACCAGAATAAGTTCTTTATCTATTAAATAAATTGAATCAATAATTAATAATCTTCCAAAAAAGAATGCTCCAAGCCCAGATTATTTCACTGGTGCATTCTACTAAACTTTTTTTTTTTTTTTTTTTTTTTTTTTGCGGTACGCGGGCCTCTCACTGCTGTGGCCTCTCCCGTTGCGGAGCACAGGCTCCGGACGCACAGGCTCAGCAGCCATGGTTCACGGGCCCAGCCGCTCCGCGGCACGTGGGATCTTCCCGGACCGGGGCACGAACCCGTGTCCCCTGCATCGGCAGGTGGACTCTCAACCACTGCGCCACCAGGGAAGCCCTCTACTAAACTTTTAAGAAAGAAATAATATCTATTCTCTACAATTCATTCCTGACAATAGAAGCAGAGGAAACATTTTATAATTCATTTTATGAGCCAGCATTACTCTATTACCAAAACCAGATAAAGAAATTACAAGAAAGGAACACAGACTAGATCTCTCATAAACAATCAATAACAAAATCCTGGAAATAATAAGTGATATAAGATACAAAGCAAGGTCACAGGATATAAGGTTGATAAAAGTTACTTGCTTTCTTATATACCAGCAATGGGCAATTAGAATTGGAAATAAATAAAAAATTCAGTAGCACCAAAAAGAAAGGAAGAATAAAGAAATGAAAGAAAGAAAGAAAGAAAGGGAAAGAAAGAAAGAGAGGGAGGGTGGTGGAGGGAGGGAGGGAAAGAGAAAGAGTGAAAGTGAAATATATACAGGACCTGAATGCAAAAATCTACAAAAAATGATGAAAGAAATAAAACTAGATCTAATAAATGCACAGAGATTACATGTTCACTCGAGTTGCGACATGGAATAGTTAGTAGAAGACTAAATATCTAAGATGTATTCTTTTCCAACTCAATCTATAGATCCAAAGCAATCCCAATCAAATTTCAGCAAGCAATTTTGTATATATCATCAAAATGATTCTAAAGTTATATGGAAAGGCAAAGCACCAAGAATATCCAACACAATACTGAAAAAGAACAAAATCAAAGGACTCACAACCTGACTTCAAGACAGCACAAAGATTATGTATTAATGACAGTGTGATACTGGCAAAAGAACAAATGCATAGATCAATGGAAGAGAATTGAGAGGCTAAAAATAGACCCATACCAATATAATTAACAAATTTTGGCAAAGTGCAAAGGCAATCCAGTAGAGACAGCATAGTATTTTTGATAAATGATACAGGAATAATTGAATGTCCATATCCAAAAATATAAACCTCGACACATACCTTATATCTTACACAAAAGTTGTGCATCTTACACAGGATGCTTCATAGATCTAAATGTCAAATGGGAAGAAAATATAGATCTCTCATGCAGAGGAATTACAAATAATTTATGTAGATGGGTCACCCTCAAGGAAACGGAGCATAAAGCTCCACTCCTTAAGTGTGCACTGCATATACTGACTTCCTTCTAAAGATGACATTTGGAAATCGGCGGGGAGGGTAACTTTACAAAGCAGAAATCTGGCAAACACTACCTCAGCCAGTGATGAGGTCAACATCAACAATAAGTCATATTGATGGTATGCATCCTTGATATGCTGTGATAAGAATGGTACTTTAACTCTGTGGTCTTCCCCCTCACCCCCAAATAGTTCCTGTCTAATCCTGAGAGAAACGTCAGACAACTCCTGATTGAGGTACATTCTACCAAATACATGACCAGTACTCCTAACTGTCAGGGTGATGTATACGTAGAAATTTGAGAAACTGTCACAGCCAAGAGGAGCCTGAGGAGACTTGTTGACTAAAAATAATATGGTCTCCTAGATGGGATCCTGAAGTAGAAAAAGGACATTAGGTAAAAACTAAGCAAATCTGAATAAAGTGTGGACTTCAATTAATAGTAGGGTTACAAAATTATTTCATAAATTGTGACAAATGTACCACAATAACACTAGATATTAATAATAGGGGAAAGTTGGTGCAGGGTATGTGGAAACTTTTTGTACTGTCTTTGCAATTTTTCTGTAAATCTAAACTTTTTAAATACAAAGTTTATTTTAAAACCTTTTAAAAAGAGCTAATAAAAATAATAAGTAGAAAAATACTTTTGAAAATTAAGCAACATACTGCTAAATAACTAATGGATAAAATAAGAAATCACAATGGAAATTAGAACATATTTTGAAATGACTAATAATGAACATAACTGCATAACTAACATTGTAGGATGTAAATAAAGCTTTGTTTTATGATGTTAAAAGAACAAGAAAGTCTGAGAACAAGTGCATAATCTAAATATCCATGATCTAAATATCCATCAAAAAAAATGTGAAAAGAAAAATAGAAAAACAAATTCTGAGTTAAAGGGAGAGAATAATAAATAACCATGGCAGAATTTGTGAAATAGAAAATTAGCATATATTAGAGGCTCAATGGAACCAAAAATTTGCTTTTGAAAAAATTAGTACAATTTATAAACCCTTAACAAATCTGATCAAGAACAAAGAGACAAATAACAAAAATCAGGAGTAAAAAATGGGTATCACAGAAATCCTAGACATTAGGAATATAATAAGGGATTATTCTGAACAACTTCAGGCCAATAACATTTAAAATGTAGATGAAGTAGAAAAGCACAAGTTTCTAAAACTGAAGCACAAGAAAAAGAAAATCTGATCTGTCCTATAGCTATTAAAGAAATTGAATTTGTAATTAAAACTTTCCCACAACAAATCAGCAGGCCCAGATGGCCTCCCTGATAATTTCAACAAAACATTTAGGGAAATAAATAACTCAAACACATCAGGGAATTAAGAAAAGAAGAAACATTTCTCAACTAATTTTATGAGGTCAGCATAACCTTGATTCCAAAACTTGAAAAGACTTTACCAGAAAAGAAAATTAAAAACAAAGCTCTTAAATGAATATAGATGCAAAAATTCTAAACAAAGTATTATCAAATAAAGTACAATAATTTATAAAATCATCACCAAGTTGTGTTAATTTGTTAGCCACAGTTGGCTTAATATTTTAAAGTGTATCAATATATTTTACCACATTAAAATCAAATAAAAGGAGAAAATCATATAATAATTTCAATTAAGGCAGAAAAAGCACTTGCAAAATTCAACACTGATTTATAATTTTATAAAAATGCATAAACAGGGAAGGAAACTTTTAAAATCTGATAAAGAAAACCTAGATTAAAAAAAACTACAACACTAACAATGAATTATTTGAAAGAAAATCGAGAAAATGATTTCATTTGTAATAGCATCAAAAATAATAATTACTTAGGAATAAACTTAACAAAGGTGAAAGAATGTATACTGAAACTGTAAAACATTGTCGAAAGAAATTAAAGTGCACCCAAATATATGGAAAGATACCTCATGGATGGAAGAATTAATATGTTAAAATATCCATAGTACCCAAAGAAATCTACAGATTCAGTGCAATCCTATCAACATTTCACTGGCATTTTTTTCACAGAAATAGAAAAAGCAATGCTAAAAATTTATATGGAACCACAAGAGACCCCAAATAGCCAAAGCAATATTGAGCAAGAAGAACAGAGCCAGAGGCATCAAACTTCTGACTTCAGAATATATTACAAAGATTCAATAATCAAAACAACATGACATTGGCATAAAACAGATGTAAAGACCAATGAAGGAGAATAGAAAGCTCAGAAATAACCCCATGCATATATAGTCAACTGATCCTTGAAAAGAATGCCAAGAATACACAATGGGGAAATGTTAGTTTCTTCAATAAATGATGTTGGGAAAACTGGATATTCATGCACAAAAGAATGAAATTGGACCATTATCTCACAGTATACACAACAATCAACTCAAAATGAATTAAATACTGAAACATAAGACTTGAACCTGTAAAACTACTAGAAAAAAAAGGGGAAACGCTTCTGGACATTGGTTTTGACAATGATTTCTTGGATATGAGACTAAAAGCCCAGATAACTAAACCAAAAATAGACTTCTACACAGTAAGGGAGGAAAGAAACTTCTACATAGAAAAAGAAACAAATAAAATGAAAAGGCAATTTATAGCATGGGGGGAAATATTTGCAAACCTTACATGTGATAAAGGGTTAATATTCAAAATATATAAGGAACTCCTACAATTCAATAGCAGGAAAACAAATAACCCAATTTTAAAATGGGCAAAGAAACTGAATAGACATTTCTCTGAAGAAGGCATACAAATGGCCAGCAGGTATATGAAAAGGTGCTAAAAACTTCATTAATCATCAAGGAAATCCAAATCAAACCATGAGGTATCACCTCCCACCTGTTAGAATGGATTTATCAGAAACCAAAAGATAAATATTGGTCAGGATGTGAAGAAAATGGAACCCTTGTTCAGTGTTGGTAGGAATGTAAATTGGTGAAGCCATTATGGAGAACAGGAGGTTTTCTTGGAGGTTCCTCAAGAATCTAAAAATAGAACTACCATATCATCCACAAATCTTACTTCTGGGTATAAATCCACAGGGATTGAAATCAGGATCTTGAAGAGACATTTGCATTTCAATGTTCATTGCAGCATTATTTGCAATAGCCAAGACTTAAAAACATTTAGCATGGAAATAACCCAAGTGTCCATTGACTGATGAATGGATAATGAAATGTGGTATACACACACAATCAAATAGTATAAGAGAAATAAGAGAGGATGATTTTACGGAGTTTGTATGACCATCAAGCATATAATTGAACTTGAAATACTCACTTGTTGACCCCTTTTAATTGTGTATGGAGCTTGAAGAACATGTCCAAAGCTGGAAGCTTGAGCACCTGGGCACATGTTGATGGGCAAGAGTTTAAGACAGTAGTTGGCTGGCTGCATATTAAAATCATCTTGGGCCTCACTGTTGGAAATTCTGAACGAATTGCTTGGTATGGGGTAAGACACAGTAGTTTTTAGAAGCTACCAGGTGATTTGGTATAAAACTGGTCTAAGGGTGCTGTTCTCCTTTTGCCTCATCTCCCCCAGGAAGACTTGTGCTATGGGGACATGGTGAGAAGTTCTTATTAATAAGGTCTTCTGCCGCTTGCTTGCATTCACTGGGTTTCCAGTGTTAATTTTTTTTTTTTTTTTTTTTTTTTTGCGGTACTTGGGCCTCTCACTGTTGTGGCCTCTCCCGTTGCGGAGCACAGGCTCCGGACGCGCAGGCTCAGCGGCCATGGCTCACGGGCCCCGCCGCTCCGCGGCATCTGGCATCTTCCCGGACCGGGGCACGAACCCGTGTCCCCTGCACTGGCAGGCGGACTCTCAACCACTGCGCCATCAGGGAAGCCCCAGTGTTAATGTTTTTATTCCTTAGTTCTATCAAGAGTTTCTGTATTAATTTAAAAGAGAAGTAAAGCCATAAAACAAATAGTATTAAGTTACCTCTGCATTTTTTTTAGTACATTTTGGTGTACAGATTTATTTTGCTTTGGTTTTTCTTTCATTGTTTCTCCTATATTTTATCATCTGTCTTCATTTTAATGTCCCAAGTTTCTTGATTTGAAACTCATTTTTATTATTTATTCATTTCATGGTACTTTTTTTTTTTTTTTTTTTTTTTTTTTTTGGGGTATGCGGGCCTCCCTCTGTTGCGGCCTCTCCCGTTGCGGAGCACAGGCTCCGGACGCGCAGGCTCAGCGGCCATGGCTCACGGGCCCAGCCGCCCCGCGGCATGTGGGATCCTCCCAGACCGGGGCGCGAACCCGGTTCCCCTGCATCGGCAGGCGGACGGGCAACAACTGCGCCACCAGGGAAGCCCTCATGGTACTTTTAATGTTTATTGTGTCTTGTTTTAAATTATTTGACAAACTTCTGGTTTCTTACAGTCTAGTTTTTTCTTTTTTTTTTTTTTCATAACTCAAAAGTTGATACTTTCATTATGTGTCTTGGGCCCCTTAATTTTTAATAGCTCTGGTTTTAGCTTTCTATGTCCTTTTCCATTTAAGTTTCATTTTATTCTCAGTCATTTTAAGGGTCAATCTTTATTTTTTCTTACTTTTCCACCCCTTACCCAAGGAAGGATAGCAAATATCATCATTGTGGTTATCCCTTCATTTCCCCTTTAAAGATTTCCCACCTGGTCCAATGTTGGCTCTACAAAATATCTTACTCCTCATTTCTCAGGATACTCATGACAAGCCAGTTACTCAGGACAACTGTGATTCTACCCATTTGATGTGTCAAAAAATACTGGAACAGTGCTTTCCTTGACATCATATTTACCAGCCTCTTCACAGAGTACTAAATTTTGGAACCAATGGTCTTAACATGTGGAACTATTGAACTAAGGAGAAGGCATGCCACCCAAAAGGAGGTGGAAGAGGCTGCAGTTTGATTACATGACAGTAGGAAACCCAAGGTAAAATTTCTCCTGGCTTCCATGAAGATTTCTTGCCGGTACATTTCCCCAAGAGAACAACAGTATCAGCTTCCTAGTATCAGGTTCCTAGTCTCTGTTATACATTCACTGGCCTTTACTATATATCTAATTTGGTTATTGTTTTTTCCTTTATAAAATTATAGGAGAAGCTTTCTGGTTTGTGAGTCTTCTCATTTCCATCCTCCAGTACTGATGTGGTGGGAATGCTTGTCAGAGCTGACATAATTGCCAGCAGGTTGTGGTTTTAGATGGATCCATCTGGACTTTTGCAAAGTGATTCTCTTTGTTCCGTTTTCTCTTTAGTGGAGATTCCATGACTGATGAGACTGCTGGAGTCCAGGGAGAAGGGAATGATCATTCTAGCCGTTGGCCCTGGGTCTTTTCCTCCTTTGGAAAACATCTCAAGACTTTGGGGAGTGGCTGAGATGGGCTTCTCCTATTTGTTGTCCATCTTCGCAAGGTGGAGAAATAGTATTGGGGGAAACAGTAAAGTCTTTAAATGTAGTCTTAGTCATTCTTCAGGCTTTGGGTCATTATAGCCTGTGTTGTGGAAACCTTATTGCTAACAATACATTGCTTTAGTTCAGGAGGTATGTTACAATCAAGAACACACAGCCCAGCAGCCAAAAATAATTTTAAAGTAGCTGAAATCGTTTGCTCACACTTAATATAAACGACAAAGGAACACAAAACACATGTTTAACAGCGCATCTCTTACTTTCTCCCCTTTTTCATACATATCACATCCCGCAACTGCTTGGATCAACTCTCTCTCGTGTTTTCAACTTCCTTGCTACCTAATGAGTGTTACCTCCTTGTTACTTAATGAATGAAGATGTTCATTTATCTCCTCTCCCCCAACTCCTCATCCCCTTGCCTTTATTATGTGGAAAGGCGTAGCCTCCATTTTAAGGAGGTGGTAGCACTAGTCTAGCAATTATGACTCTTCTTGGAAAGTTGAAAGAGGCATAGGAGAGAAAAATTATGAACACTCAACAATGAGTTGTTTTTATCTTGTCACAACCCTTTTAATTGGGGAGAGCTTGTTTGTTCTATATTGGCAAATACACGAGTCTGTTTTTTCTTTCCCCTTTGGTGACATTTTCCCTTCAACCACACAATACAAGGGATGAGATTTCCCACCCTGTCTCATAAAGTGACTCTTTCTCGGTTCCTTCCTATTGAAGTTCTCACCTGCCCCCTTTCATTTTACAAGGGCAGGCTGCGAGAACTCTCTTCACCTGGCTGACTAACCAAAGAGCCTTGCCCTGTAAAGGTGACTTGATCTAGAACCTACTCCATTTTGAGAAGCTGGTGACTGTGCTATGTGCTAAGATTAATTTGGCCACTCAGCTGGCAAGGATGGGTGTAGCTTATGCTATGATACAGTGGAATGAATGCTATATTAACTAGAATGTACTAAATCATGAGAAGGCCAGGATTGTAATATTTCTGGTCTGATAGATTCTCTGGTGCATCCTTCCCAAGGACCAAGACCTCTGCCCAAATGTGGTTAATTGAACCCTAAATGTACGACGGCTTTTCTCGTTTGAGGCAGAGTAAGGGCATTTCAGATGGAATATCTTGCTGGGTTATTCCAACCACTGAGGTTATTGGAAATGTATTTTTGTCATTTTCATTTTCAGATAAGAATATGGAGGGCTAGAGAGACAGAATAACTTGTCAAAGGTTACAAGTTACAGGTAGCAGAGGAGATATTAAAACCTCAGCAGTCTGACTTAGGGGCAACATTCTTACCAACAACCTACACTGAACAGGGTAACAATTCTGATCTCTCATAGTCCAAGAGGTTGCCTCCAAGCTCCTAAGCTGGAATCCATTCCATTCCTTCTAACCTCGATTTCTTTCTTAAATTAGATACTATTTTCCTCAATACTCCATATGCACATTCTGTCTCCTTAGGTATACAGTAATATTTCAGTGACGTTTTATCCTCCAGGTTGGACTTAATTTCAGTTCTTTTGAGGTAATCAATGAAGTAGAAGTTTCAGGGCAACAAGAGACCTAGAGACCAAGTGGTCTGTTGTCTCTTTATTCTCTATTTAAAACAGCATTACATGACATTTAGTTACCACCTTATAGACTTTAGGACTTGGCTTTCTTTTGAAAAAGTTTTTTCTTACCTGAGAAGAGATGGGACACCACTTCACATCCCAACTTTTAGAGGAGGAACACAAGATTTTGCCCTTAGCTGGGTATTTTATTCCACAGTGGGACATATTCTGGCCCCTTTAATAAGCCCAATTCCAGCAGAAATGATTGGCAGTAATGAGACCAAATCACAATTCCATTAGCTCTTTTGAGAAGGGTTCTTTCAGCGGATCCCTCTCTGGCTACTTAGTACCAACATTTTAAAAGCAAGCTGGTATGATTTTTGGATAAAGATTACTCAAAGGAACTTAAAGTACTGACATTTTATTCATTGAAATAAGAACTCACAGTTCTTGGTGTGAATAAATTGAGAATAGTACCTAACTATAACAATTTGTTATTTCCATCTCTCTCTCTCTTTTTTTTCTTTTTTCTTGAAAGGGAAACTGTAAAAATCATTAAGTATAAGGCAAGTGGCGAGGGGTCTTCATGCCTGTGACTAGAAATTTGAGGAGTCCTCTTGGGAAAGTATCATGGTGAAACTATCTCTAGAACCCTGAAACTTAAGATCTTGGCAGATGTTTTGGGGACAAACTTGAAGTACCTACACAATGGATATTTGATTTTCCAGGGAAAATTCCTCCAACAAAGTTATTCAAAGTGCGATCCAATAAACACCCATCTTAGGATCACCTGAGAGTCTGGTTTCAAACATAGATCCTTGGACCCCGGCCCACATCTCTTGAAACACAATCTCTGGGAGTGGATCTGAAAAATCTACATTTTTAGCAAAATTTCCTTAGGAGATTCTTCTGCACATTAAAATTTGAGAAACCTTTTCTTTTTTTTTGGAGGGATAGTGGCGTCAACTTAATAGAAAATCCCTCACTGTATGTACTACTAAGGAAAATGTGGTAATGAATGGAAGTGTGTCCCGGGGAAAATCTGGAAGGAACTGTGCTTATTTCTCTAAGCTTCAGCCTAATGTCATAGTCCATGGTTAAGGTAGATGTTTTGGCTTAGTTAGAAAGTGATTATTTTCTCTAGACCTTAATTCTTGCTTTAATAGTCGGCAGTTGTTAGTATTGATGGTGGGAAGGAGCTGAGAGGAATGAGATACCAAAGTCAGGTTTTTAACTCTACTGATAGATTTCCTGTCTGAGGAAAGTTTTAAACTTGGTATAGTAAGAAAAAATTACCCCTCTTATATATCTTATCCATGGATTGTTGTAAAATAAAATCATTTTTGTGCATTCCATGTTTGGGCAAATGTGGAGGTCACCTAGTTGATAAGAACCATTGAACAGCTAACAGGAAATCTCGGCCAGGTGAAAAACACTTGCGAATCAAAACTCCAAAGTCCGAATGGGAATTACCAAATTTAAATATTATTGTAAACTCACTGTTGGGTACTCAAGCTCCATTAAGAAAAAGTATTGTCTTGACTATCAGGACGAGTAATGAGACACATTCTGAGAGGTGTTTACCCATTTGTGATTCTGGAGAGTGGAGTTTAAGGTTACTTAATGAGAAATCTGTCAAAAATATTATAATAATGCAGAGGTTCGCAAACTTTCTCAGTTCAGCCTGCCCTTCGTGTCTCAGTAATTCTTTCATAGTGTTCCTGGGTCAAAAGTAGTACGTAACACTTGTGTTTATAAAGTAGTTAGGTCCAGACGACTTGATAATAGCTATCCATCAGCATTTGACAGATGTTGAGGGTGTTTCTCTTGAAAATGTAAATAATCCCCCAGCGTCCCTGTGTGTTTGATGCAGCACCTCGGGACCCCCACCTCTGACAGATCTGAGAACCACAAAAATAGTGTTTACAGCATTTATTGCTCTTTTCCTGGCTTTGTGAATAACAGGTGAATATGATCAGTTATACAGGCATTTAACTGATGAGAGTTTATAGAAACTTCTCCTTAAACCCACCCCAAGTAACAAGGTGCATCACACCATTGAACAGTACAGAGTATAAGTGATGACTTCTGGTCCTTCTATCCTACTGACTTAAAATATTTTTAGGTACTGTACTCTCATCACTTTCTCCCTCATCTCAGGAAATTCAACATGTTCAAAACTGTCTTGCTTTTTCTTCTGTATTCCTAATCTTGGTGAATGACACCACCATCCACCTTTGAAGCTGGAAACCCTGTGCTCACCTATGCTTTCCCTTCCCCAACATGTTCTACACTGGTGGACAAGTCTTGTTGATTCATCTTCCTTTAAAATGCTTATATCCATTCTCTCATTTTCACCCTTAGTTCATCCCTGTATAAGTTTCCAGTTTTGGTGTCTTCCTGCAGCCAATTTTATCTCTCTATAATATCCTTTTTATAAAAATTGCTAGAATGAAGCTTTCTAAAGACACAGATCTCACTATCTCACTCATTCTCTTAAAGCCCTTCAGTAACTCTTGAATCTGTCTCTCTACTGGTTGAGTCTAATTTCCTCAGCATTAGCCATGCCTTCATCTTAGGCCTCATTTCTAAGAAATCTGTGCACTGGCCTTCCTCTCATCACCTCTACTTGTGCAGTGATCCCATTTGAACTCTGCTACCAATTATGCTAATCCACTAACAACTACTATCAGAGACCAGGCCAAGCAAGCCTCTTGTTTTGCTCATTTTGTCCCTTGGCAAGGCCTTCTTTCCTCCATGTGCTTCCCATTTTGCCACTTATGATTCTTTCTTTTAAGTACACATATTTAGTATAAATATTTCTGTAAGTCACTCCTTGTCATCTTGGGAACAAGATTGATTATAAGTAATAAGCATACAAGCTCTAACTTATTACTAATGCTTCCCAGGTACTATGCCAAGAGAAATGGACAGCTGATAGTAGCCATGAATATTGACTAGAAAAAATAATGCTTCTGATTTATAAATTAATCAATAGGAAATTCCCATCCTGGGAATTAGGAGGTAGAAGCATCACACTGATGCTTCACCCCTGGACCACAGGAGCCTCACCCAGGGTATGTAATCAGATTACGTCTGTTTATCTGTTGAGCCATCCAAGAGGGTAAAATTTTCAATGCAATAAGCATTTACTGAGCACCTGTGCTTTGGCAGGTACTGTGCTAAGCTCTGGCAACACCGATCTAAGATGCTGCTCCTGCCTTGAGCAAAGTCACACGCAGTGGGAAAGAAGATGTGTGCCAGTCAAACCAACCTCAGCCCGGTAGTTGGCAAGGATAGTCAGTACAAAGAGTAAAGTCCTTGAGAAATGGAAAGGTAGCTCAAGATAGTTCAAAAGCACTTTATTGCCCATGAAAAAAACATTCGGCATTTCCTTTGGAAACCTAAACTTGTTAGTACATCTTAAAATGAATAGCTGGAGAAAGAACATCCATTTGTAGTTCTATTTTTGTAAGCAAATCTCAAATACAGGTTAACAAGGATTGTAACTTCCTTAACTCAGTTATCTATGCCTTTGGGAGAACTTTCTCTTCAAACCACAAAAATCACACATATTCTGGGCCCCAGAGCGTCTAGGAAGAAATTGGGTAAAATACAGCCTTGAAAACATACTGCAAAATCACACCAGAGGTCAGAGATCCACAACATCTAGCCTAGCTTCCAATGTTTATTCCTTGCACCACCCACTTTGGTCTAAACACTGATTGTTGTAACAGTAATTCAGAGCATTGTTTCACTAGGATTAGATTTAGAGAGTCAGTGTGATTCAAAAATAGGAGGAAGAATTTCATGTACTCTTTTCCTTATCCTTCTATAATCCCTGATCATTCGTAATGTGTGACCCATTCCCGGGGCACTGAGTTCTCTCCTCTTGAGGTTCCCTCCCTTTCAGACACCAGTGTGAGTTTTTCATTTTCTTCTATTTAAGGTGAAACCCTGCAGAAAATGAGAGTCACACGTTTCTAGCCTGAGATACATGAAAACAGAGAAGAGTAGGAGTCACACTGGGAAGAGTTAAAGGGCAGATTATCACCAATGGGTGATGGGGGAAAACCAAAGGTCAGCATGTCCTGCCTCAGGAGAGGGACTGTTTGTGAGGGTCTCGTTTTCATCTGCATTAAAATTCTGACTTCTCCAAAGTAAGACTTCTTTCAGGCTTTGAATCAGTGAGAGTTTATATTCTCATAGATAACTGAAGTAGAAAGAAAGAGATATTGATTCTAGCTTCATATCATGAAGTAGAAAAAACATCAATAAGAGTATCAGGTACATGATCTCTAAAATATTCATTGTTAACAGACCAGAGGAAAGAAGCTGGGATAACCATAGCAACACTGAAACATACAAGCCATAAATTCTGCAAAATAGATAAACCAGCAGCAGCTGATTACAGTGGAGAGGAAAAAAAAATTATTCTAAATTATGCTCTTAGCATGAGATTCTGGTGTCAATTATTTTCTCAGCTAAATAAAGAGGCTGTAATTAGGAATTAAGAACTCAGTTTAATGAGTTCATCATCTCTGTGTTCTTCCAGATTGGAGAATGAAGGGAAACAAACGTTATGGAAAGATTAGAATTAAGGAGAAATTGTAAATATTAAGTTACTTTCATGTGAATCAGCTTTACGTTTTCTATGCTGAAGAAAGTCTTGCTTACTTCTCTGTGCCTTTTGTAATCTTTTACTCTCTTTCGTTGGCAGATAGTCTACCTCTCCCATGAAACTTTCCCCAATTCACCAGCCCACCTGAGATCTCCTCTCTCTAAACACACATTGTACACACAGTCCATTCTACCCATGAAACATTAATTATACTATACTTTGGATTGGAGAGGTCTGCAAAGAAATGGAATGAGGGCAACCGATTTCTGGGAGTAAAAGGATTCAGAGGAAATGTCAACCCTCCCACCCCTGATTCTCAGTCTGGCCTACATTCTTCTCCCCACCGCTTTTTTCCCAAGAAAAGTATCTTTCCAAATCATTAAGACACTTTCCAACATCTTATATTCTTGGTGAAATTCTGCATCCTGTTTGAAATTAGAAAGTGTCATAGTCTCTTATGCACGATAAGCATAGAGCCAGAGACGTAATTTCTGACCTTTGCTTGGTCAGGACTATGCATCTAAGATGTTTGTCCTGTGTATTAATGCTAGGTTTTGGGGAGGAAGACATGTCTACTGAATAGGATCATTGGCACCAAGGTGTTGGTGGCAAGCTTGATTGGCTAGAAAACAGATTTTCACTTCTCAGGAGGACTTGAGTGCCCAGATTATATCAACAAAGCCAAAAAATGTTTCCTTTTCCCTTATGGCAATGGCCTCTATTGCTTTTCATGGGCTATGCATCATTATATAATAGGCAAGGCGAGTTACTGAATTGGAAGGGGACTATGAAGACAGTTATGATAGAGAGGAAATCTTATCTTATATGAAAATTCTGAAGTTTATAAATCTTGGCGATTTTGTATACTTCATCACCTTAATCTTGTAACTGGAAGATTACCACTACTGGGTACAGAGCTGGGAATGATGACTCCTGTGGTTAACAGCATTTTTCCGCAATTTATAAATGTTCTTATTGTGTTTCTTATGTATGATACAGCTTCCTATTGTGATCATAAGCTTTAAGGATAGAGATATTATCTCTGTTATTTTAATAAGGTCTTATCTTTAGCAGAGTTCAGGAAATACGGTTAGACGGCCAACAGATGACTGAAGGTGGTAAAGAATGGGATGATAAATTCTTAACAACAACAAAATTTTAATCTGATCTCCAAGTCCTCATCTTAAGTTTTCTTATATTCTACAGTACAATTTTGGGAATGTTTAAATTTTGATGTGGACCCATATATAGGAAATGGTCATTGTAGTAGAAAAATCTTCTCCATTGTGGCTCTGGCTTTATCACAGAGAAGAGAAGGATCCCTACATGAAGTTAGACTATTAAAATAGAATGATCACCTGGAAAGATAAATATTTATAGAAGACCTTACCTAAATCATGTAATTACGAAGTTTATATGCACAGAGTAACTTCATCAGACCTCGGAGGAACAGAATTTGATGATATACTTTCATTAAGTTAGAAAAAAAATAGAGTTTCAGAAAAAAATATAGAGAAATATTACTTTGCAGAGTGGATAAATGGAAAGGAGGGTTTGATATTTGTGAAATGCTTCATAAAAATTCTCATTCAATTGCACAACAACCCTAAGAGTGCAGAAATTATTTTTTCCTCTTAGGAATGAGACAACAGAGATTCACAGAGATTAAAAGGCTTGTCCAAGCTGGTAGTGAAGAACAATTTTGAACCCTGATTTAGCGATCCCAAGTCTAATTTGTTTTGTGACATGCACGGCTACCAAAAACTCATTATCTCAAAAGATGGTTCACCCTTACAACATAATTATGTGCAAAGAGGTTTTGGAAAATTTTCTGAAAGATAATTCCAAAAGGGCTTCTTGAGGAAATTTAGGAATATAGTGTTAATATATACTCTTATGATGTCACAGAGGAAAGCCATAAATTCCCATAAAGCATGCCTTGGTGCTACTGAGAAAGACTGAGTAGCATGGCACCACTTGCCCAACACAGGATGACATTTCTAAGGGTCTTAGAAAGGATCAGAAGGATGAGCTTCAGAACTTTTTCTAGATGAAGTCAGAAATCAGTTCACTATCACCTGAAACAAATTCCAAGCATAAGTCTAATGATCAGAACAAAGGGCAGGGAGGTGGCAGTGTGAGGAAGGACTTGGAAAGGAAAGGCATAAAATTGGAGGGGCCCTCTCTGCTAGATGTCCATCGTGTTTGTTCTTCAGGCAACACGGGGGTTATAACTTCTTAACATCTATACTAGGCTTCTAGATTCCGCATTTTTGCTACCACTTCTGTTGTATATTCTAGAGCCTCCTGAGGCCATGTAATTTGGAATCATATTATTTCCCATATTTATAGTTTATCTTTAGTGTTTCCTTTTTTTTTTTCTGGTACGCGGGCCGCTCACTGCTGTGGCCTCTCCCGTTGCGGAGCACAGGCTCCGGACGCGCAGGCTCAGCGGCCATGGCTCACGGGCCCAGCCGCTCCGCGGCATGTGGGATCCTCCCGGGCCGGGGCACGAACCCGCGTCCCCTGCATCGGCAGCCGGACTCTCAACCACTGCGCCACCAGGGAAGCCCAGTGTTTCCATTTTGAAAACTTCTAGTCTTTGTCTTCCAAAGCCTTCATTTTTATTATATTTGGAAAATCCTGACGGATGGCATTATAAAACCTAATGTTGGGCTTCCCTGGTGGCGCAGTGGTTG